>NW_023996599.1:0-36299 GCF_015586225.1 Lucilia sericata | reverse complement strand
AACTAACTAACTAACTAATAACTAACTAACTAACTAACTAACTAACTAACTAATAACTAACTAACTAACTAACTAACTAACTAACTAAATGACTAACTAAATAACTTTACTTAGGTAAAGCAATAACTATTTCTGTCTAGAAGGCTCTTGAGAAGAACATCGCTGCTCATACCCAATCTGGGAACTTCGGTCTCTATTAAAAAATTGTCTGTTTTCAAGAAGATTCGTATATTTTGTATGCTGGACGTCTCTGCTTCGAAGTATTTATAAGTAATTACGGGTTTAATTGACTTCAATATATGTAGGGTAACAAATCTGTTCACAAGTACGACCTTCCATATATTTTCCTGCAAACTATTTTTCACAACAAAAATACAAAACATAATACCGGTTTAATACCTTTAGAAGAAAATGCGAAAAAAAACAAACACACACAACTTAAGAAGATAACAGAAAATGAAATAAAAGAACATTATTAATCGCAGACTTCAGATCATCATTATCATCTGCTGGTGGTAGTTGTTCCACACTAGTTTGCTTGCGACAAGTTGGTCTCGTCTTTGGGACTGTCGTTTTTGTTGTGTCTCATTTGATTGGCCTGAGGAAAGCATCTGTTCTAAAGCCTTAGCTGAATTGCATTTATGGATGTACACTTTAAATAGTAAGTGTGTCTTGGCAGCGTGTGCTGCTATTTAAAAACGTTTATCCCTCCAGCAGAGGTTATGCCACCACTAGGTACTAAAACGAGTTGCAGCAGCAGTAGTCATGCCGTAAATCGTTTAGTGCAAGAAAAAGACATGCTGCAGCATAATGTTGCAGAGTTGTTAAAGCAAATTGGAAATAAAGTCAGAGGTGGGGTTAAAGGAAGGATGACGGAAGGAAATTTACTATATTATTCATTTGTATTTTATTACAGCACGATTATCTGCTACTAAAAATATTCAATTCTCCCCACTCTTTTAAAATTGTAGAATTCTCGTTTATATTTTCAACTTCCATCTTATGCGTGCTTAACGCCTTCTCATTGACGTCTATGATTTCTAAACGCTTGTGCTGCTAATGATTTCAATAGCTTTGTTTTCGCTTTTCTCGTTGGAGATTTTCTTTGAAAATTTTCATACATACTTAAGTGTTTTGTTATTTAAGCGATATCAACTTAAATTGTTGGGAAATGAACACAAAATTGTAACTTGAGGATGATTGTTCAGTTTCCTCTTTGTATTTTCTGGATATTTCTTTCATGGTTTTTATTGTTTCCCTACTTCTGGTAGGGTTTTACTTTCTTTTCGATTTCCGAAATTGAAATCCGGAAAATAGTTAAATAAAAATCCTGTCTAGTATTAGAGTTCTAGTTCAGGTCTAGATCAGTTCTAGTTCAGGTCTAGATCAGTTCTAGTTCAGTTCTAGTTAGTTCTAGTTCAGTTCTAGTTCAGTTCTAGTTCAGTTCTAGTTCAGTTCTAGTTCAGTTCTAGTTCAGTTCTAGTTCAGTTCTAGTTCAGTTCTAGTTCAGTTCTAGTTCAGTTCTAGTTCAGTTCTAGTTCAGTTCTAGTTCAGTTCTAGTTCAGTTCTAGTTCAGTTCTAGTTCAGTTCTAGTTCAGTTCTAGTTCAGTTCTAGTTCTAGTTCTAGTTCAGTTCTAGTTCAGTTCTAGTTCAGTTCTAGTTCAGTTCTA
Source organism: Lucilia sericata (assembly GCF_015586225.1). Lineage (NCBI taxonomy): Eukaryota > Metazoa > Arthropoda > Insecta > Diptera > Calliphoridae > Lucilia > Lucilia sericata. The sequence continues at coordinate 34,629 of NW_023996599.1, read as the reverse complement.
GTTCAGTTCTAGTTCAGTTCTAGTTCAGTTCTAGTTCAGTTCTAGTTCAGTTCTAGTTCAGTTCTAGTTCAGTTCTAGTTCAGTTCTAGTTCAGTTCTAGTTCAGTTCTAGTTCAGTTCTAGTTCAGTTCTAGTCAGTTCAGTTCTAGTTCAATGTTCTAGTTCAGTACTAGTTCAGTTCTAGTTCAGTATAGTTCAGTTCTAGTTCAGTTCTAGTTCAGTTTAGTTCAGTTAGTTCAGTTCTAGTTCAGTTCTAGTTCAGTTCAGTTCTAGTTCAGTTCTAGTCAGTTCTAGTTCAGTTCTAGTTCAGTTCTAGTTCAGTTCTAGTTCAGTTCTAGTTCAGTTCTAGTTCGTCTAGTTCAGTTCTAGTTCAGTTCTAGTTCAGTATCTAGTTCAGTTCTAGTTCAGTTCTAGTTCAGTTTCTAGTCAGTTCTAGTTCAGTTCTAGTTCAGTTCTAGTTCAGTTCTAGTTCAGTTCTAGTTTCAGTTCTGGTTCAGTTCTGGTTCAGTTCTAGTTCAGTTCTAGTTCAGTTCTAGTTCTGTTCTAGTTCAGTACTAGTTCAGTTCTAGTTAAGTTCTAGTTCAGTTCTATTTAAGTTCTATTTAAGTTACTAGATCAGTTCTAGTTCAGTTCTAGTTCGAGTTCTAGTTCAGTTCTAGTTTCAATTCTAGTTCAGTTTTAGTTCAGTTCTAGTTCAGTCTAGTTCAGTTCTAGTTCAGTTCTAGTTCAGTTCTAGTTCAGTTCTAGTTCAGTTCTAGTTTAAGTCATGTTCTAGTTCAGTTCTAGTTCAGTTCTAGTTCAGTTCTAGTTCAGTTCTAGTTCAGTTCTAGTTCAGTTCTAGTTCAGTTCTAGTTCGGTTCTAGTTCAGTTCTAGTTCAGTTCTAGTTCAGTTCTAGTTCAGTTCTAGTTCAGTTCTAGTTCAGTCTGTTCAGTTCTAGTTCAGTTCTAGTTCAGTTCTAGTTCAGTTCTAGTTCAGTTCTAGTTCAGTTCTAGTTCAGTTCTAGTTCAGTTCTAGTTCAGTTCTAGTTCAGTTCTAGTCAGTTCTAGTTCAGTTATAGTTCAGTTATAGTTCAGTTCTAGTTCAGTTCTAGTTCAGTTCTAGTTCTAGTTCAGTTCTAGTTCTAGTTCTAGTTCAGTTCTGGTTCAGTTCTAGTTCAGTTCTAGTTCAGTTCTAGTTCAGTTCTAGTTCTATTTCAGTTCTAGTTCAGTTCTAGTTCAGTTCTAGTTCAGTTCTAGTTCAGTTCTAGTTCAGTCTAGTTCAGTTCTAGTTCAGTTCTAGTTCAGTTCTAGTTCAGTTCAGTCAGTTCTAGTTCAGTCTAGTTCAGTTCTAGTTCAGTTCTAGTTCAGTTCTAGTTCAGTTCTAGTCTGTCTAGTTCAGTTCTAGTTTCCGTTCTAGTCAGTTCTAGTTCAGTTCTAGTTCAGTTCTAGTTCAGTTCTAGTTCAGTTCTAGTTCAGTTCTAGTTCAGTTCTAGTCAGTTCTAGTTCAGTTCTAGTTCAGTTCTAGTTCAGTTCTAGTTCAGTTCTAGTTCAGTTCTAGTTCAGTTCTAGTTCAGTTCTAGTTCAGTTCTAGTTCAGTTCTAGGTTCAGTTCTAGGTTCAGTTCTAGTTCAGTTCTAGTTTCAGTTCTAGTTCAGTTCTAGTTCAGTTCTAGTTCAGTTCTAGTTCAGTTCTAGTTCAGTTCTAGTTCAGTTCTAGTTCAGTTCTAGTTCAGTTCTAGTTCAGTTCTAGTTCAGTCTAGTTCAGTTCTAGTTCAGTTCTAGTTCAGTTCTAGTTTAGTTCTAGTTCAGTTCTAGTTCAGTTCTAGTTCAGTTCTAGTTCAGTTCTAGTTCAGTTCTAGTTCAGTTCTAGTTCAGTTCTAGTTCAGTTCTAGTTCGGTTCTAGTTCAGTTTAGTTCAGTTCTAGTTCAGTTCTAGTTCAGTTCTAGTTCAGTTCTAGTTCAGTTCTAGTTCAGTTCTAGTTCAGTTCTAGTTCAGTTCTAGTTCAGTTCTAGTTCAGTTCTAGTTCAGTTCTAGTTCAGTTCTAGTTCAGTTCTAGTTCAGTTCTAGTTCAGTTCTAGTTCAGTTCTAGTTCAGTTATAGTTCAGTTATAGTTCAGTTCTAGTTCAGTTCTAGTTCAGTTCTAGTTCTAGTTCAGTTCTAGTTCTAGTTCTAGTTCAGTTCTGGTTCAGTTCTAGTTCAGTTCTAGTTCAGTTCTAGTTCAGTTCTAGTTCAGTTCTAGTTCAGTTCTAGTTCAGTTTTAGTTCAGTTCTAGTTCAGTTCTAGTTCAGTTCTAGTTCAGTTCTAGTTCAGTTCTAGTTCAGTTCTAGTTCAGTTCTAGTTCAGTTCTAGTTCAGTTCTAGTTCAGTTCTAGTTCAGTTCTAGTTAAGTTCTAGTTCAGTTCTAGTTCTGTTCTAGTTCAGTTCTAGTTCAGTTCTAGTTCAGTTCTAGTTCAGTTCTAGTTCAGTTCTAGTTCAGTTCTAGTTCAGTTCTAGTTCAGTTCTAGTTCAGTTCTAGTTCAGTTCTAGTTCAGTTCTAGTTCAGTTCTAGTTCAGTTCTAGTTCAGTTCTAGTTCAGTTCTAGTTCAGTTCTAGTTCAGTTCTAGTTCAGTTCTGGTTCAGTTCTAGTTCAGTTCTAGTTCAGTTCTAGTTCAGTTCTGGTTCAGTTCTAGTTCAGTTCTAGTTCAGTTCTAGTTCAGTTCTAGTTCAGTTCTAGTTCAGTTCTAGTTCAGTTCTAGTTCAGTTCTAGTTCAGTTCTAGTTCAGTTCTAGTTCAGTTCAGTTCTAGTTCAGTTCTAGTTCAGTTCTAGTTCAGTCTAGTTCAGTTCTAATTCTGTTCTAGTTAGTTCAGTTTTGCTTTACCTTTGGGAATTCGAGTGGAAATCTCTTTAGATAAACCCTATTTATCTGGCATTTGTCTTTCGGGATTCCTAAGCAAAAAACCCTATTGTCTATAAATAGGGAATATGCCAAAGAGTTTATAATATGTTGTTTTTTTATCTACTGAACTCCTACTGTTTAATTTCGTGCGAATAAAAACTGCAATTCTGTTTTCGTTTTTTTTTTTCGAAGTTCCTTTTTTCGCAATTTCAGTTTTATTCTTTCAAATAATGTTCAACGTTATTAAAACGGCTATAAACGTTCAGAGATAAAACTTGTTTCAACTGTTCTAAAGTACTTAAAACACTTTCGCTGGCATTCTTTCTATTGCTCCTCTTCTTTCTTTGCATCTTCGAAAGCATAGTTTGTTACTTTGTCCTTTGGCGTATACACTCACTGATAAACGTTGGAATTTGTTGCAAATGTAAGAGGTCATGTGTTGGTAGTGTTGTGTTGCACAATTTCCATTATCAAGGGCATTTTATTACCAATCGAAAATTTGTTTTGCTTCATCAGCATTTTATTTGGATTTCTTTTAAAAGTGTTAATTTAACGTCCATTTGGGCATTGTAATTTAAATGTAACTTCCGTAACTTCTTGGGGAAATGCATTTGATTTGGATTTTAAGTATGTTTGGAATTTTAATGAAGTTTTTCTTGTGTTTTTAATTGAATGGTTTTAAGTTCGCTCATTGACTTTTTATTTAATTAAAGTTTTACGTTTAGAGTGAATTTAAAGTCAAAAAGTCTAATTCATTTTAACTTCAAAAATTGATTTTTGAGTGAAAACATAAAAGTCCATTTTTCTTAGAAACTATAAGAGATACAGCCAAAACAAGCGAAATCTTTGATCACCTTTATTTCCCTACAAAAATCAATATTTTGAGTGAAAACATAAAAGTCCACTTTTCTCAGAAACTATAAGAGATACAGCCAAAACAAGCGAAATCTGTGATCACTTTTATTTCCCAACAATCGATTATTTGAGTGAAAACATAAAAGTCCAATTTTCTCAGAAACTATAAGAGATACAGCTTAAACAAGCGAAATCTGTGATCACTTTTATTTCCCAATAAAAATCGATTTTTTGAGTGAAAACATAAAAGTCCATTTTTCTCAGAAACTATAAGAGATACAGCCAAAACAAGCGACATCTGTGATCACTTTTATTTCCCAACAAAAATCAATATTTTGAGTGAAAACATAAAAGTCCATTTTTCTCAGAAACTATAAGAGATACAGCCAAAACAAGCGACATCTGTGATCACTTTTATTTTTGAACAAAAATCGATATTTTGAGCGAAAACATAAAAGTCCATTTTTCTCAGAAACTATAAGAGATACAGCCAAAACAAGCGACATCTGTGATCACTTTTATTTCCCAACAAAAATCAATATTTTAAGTGAAAACATAAAAGTCCATTTTTCTCAGAAACTATAAGAGATACAGCTTAAACAAGCGAAATCTGTGATCACTTTTATTTCCCTACAAAAATCAATATTTTGAGTGAAAACATAAAAGTCCATTTTTCTCAGAAACTATAAGAGATACAGCCAAAACAAGCGAAATCTGTGATCACTTTTATTTCCCAACAAAAATCGATTATTTGAGTGAAAACATAAAAGTCCATTTTTCTCAGAAACTATAAGAGATACAGCCAAAACAAGCGAAATCTGTGATCACTTTTATTTCCCAACAAAAATCGATTGTTTGAGTGAAAACATGAAAGTCCATTTTTCTCAGAAACTATAAGAGATACAGCCAAAACAAGAGAAATCTTTGATCACCTTTATTTCCCAACAAAAATCGATTATTTGAGTGAAAACATATAAGTCCATTTTTCTCAGAAACTGTAAGAGATACAGCAAAAAAAAGCAATATTTGTGATCACTTTTATTTCCCAACAATCGATTATTTGAGTGAAAACATAAAAGTCCAATTTTCTCAGAAACTATAAGAGATACAGCTTAAACAAGCGAAATCTGTGATCACTTTTATTTCCCAACAATCGATTATTTGAGTGAAAACATAAAAGTCCAATTTTCTCAGAAACTATAAGAGATACAGCTTAAACAAGCGAAATCTGTGATCACTTTTATTTCCCAATAAAAATCGATTTTTTGAGTGAAAACATAAAAGTCCATTTTTCTCAGAAACTATAAGAGATACAGCCAAAACAAGCGACATCTGTGATCACTTTTATTTCCCAACAAAAATCAATATTTTGAGTGAAAACATAAAAGTCCATTTTTCTCAGAAACTATAAGAGATACAGCCAAAACAAGCGACATCTGTGATCACTTTTATTTTTGAACAAAAATCGATATTTTGAGCGAAAACATAAAAGTCCATTTTTCTCAGAAACTATAAGAGATACAGCCAAAACAAGCGACATCTGTGATCACTTTTATTTCCCAACAAAAATCAATATTTTAAGTGAAAACATAAAAGTCCATTTTTCTCAGAAACTATAAGAGATACAGCTTAAACAAGCGAAATCTGTGATCACTTTTATTTCCCTACAGAAATCAATATTTTGAGTGAAAACATAAAAGTCCATTTTTCTCAGAAACTATAAGAGATACAGCCAAAACAAGCGAAATCTGTGATCACTTTTATTTCCCAACAAAAATCGATTATTTGAGTGAAAACATAAAAGTCCATTTTTCTCAGAAACTATAAGAGATACAGCCAAAACAAGCGAAATCTGTGATCACTTTTATTTCCCAACAAAAATCGATTGTTTGAGTGAAAACATGAAAGTCCATTTTTCTCAGAAACTATAAGAGATACAGCCAAAACAAGAGAAATCTTTGATCACCTTTATTTCCCAACAAAAATCGATTATTTGAGTGAAAACATATAAGTCCATTTTTCTCAGAAACTGTAAGAGATACAGCAAAAAAAAGCAATATTTGTGATCACTTTTATTTCCCAACAATCGATTATTTGAGTGAAAACATAAAAGTCCAATTTTCTCAGAAACTATAAGAGATACAGCTTAAACAAGCGAAATCTGTGATCACTTTTATTTCCCAACAATCGATTATTTGAGTGAAAACATAAAAGTCCAATTTTCTCAGAAACTATAAGAGATACAGCCAAAACAAACGAAATCTGTGATCACTTTTATTTCCCTACAAAAATCAATATTTTGAGTGAAAACATAAAAGTCCACTTTTCTCAGAAACTATAAGAAATACAGCCAAAACAAGCGAAATCTGTGATCACCTTTATTTCCCAACAAAAATCGATATTTTGAGTGAAAACATAAAAGTCCATTTTTCTCAGAAACTATAAGAGATACAGCCGAAACAAACGAAATCTGTGATCACCTTTATTTCCCAACAAAAATCAATAATCTGAGTGAAAACATAAAAGTCCATTTTTCTCAGAAACTGTAAGAGATACATCCAAAACAAGCGAAATCTGTGATCACCTTTATTTCCCAACAAAAATCGATATTTTGAGTGAAAACATAATACAGCCAAAACAAGCGAAATCTGTGATCACTTTTATTTCCCAGCAAAAAACGATTTTATGAGTGAAAATATAAAAGTACATTTTTCTCAGAAACTATATGAGATACAGCCAAAACATGCGAAATCTGTGATCACTTTTATTTCCCAACAAAAATCGATATTTTGAGTGAAAACGTATAACGAACTCTAGTTATAATCTAATTATTGATTTTTAGTTGGCCAATTAGTTTACTTTTCTTGTTTATTAGGGTGTATAAGGAATTAGTGAATTAGCTTAAAATGTTAATTACTGTTTGGTTGCACTAAATGTATCTTATCTGTTTGAATAAGTTTAAATCTTGTTCACATTTTATAGTTGTTGTAGAAATGTACTTAAAATCGGCAAGTTCTAATCATCACTAATTTGACATGGTGTTATTATAATCAATCTTTCTACCCCCCAGGAATCAAAAACGAAACACAAAATAGAGCAAATATATTGATAACAAACATAGAAATTGCATTATTGCTTGCTAGAAAGCGAGATACCAATATTTGCAGGAGAACATAAGAAGCTTATTTCGTTTTCAACACCCCCCTCAAGTCATATTTTATAAAGATTTCTGTAATGACTTCATGATGTTAATGTTAAATTCGTACTAGATGTGCTTGAACTAGCGCTGAACTAGAACCAAAATAAACTGAACTAGAATTGAACTAGAACTGAACTAGAACTGAACTAGAGATTATCTAGAACTGATCTAGAACTGAACTAGAACTGAACTAAAACTGAACTAGAACTGAACTAAAACTGAAATAGAACTGAACTAGAACTGAACTAGAACTGAACTAGAACTGAACTAGAACTGAACTAGAACTGAACTAAACTAGAACTGAACTAAAACTAATCTAGAACTGAACTAGAACTTAACTAGAACTTAACTAGAACTGAACTAGAACTGAACTAGAACTAACTAGAACTGAACTGAACTAGAAACTTAACTAGAACTGAACTAGAACTGAATTTAGTTAGAACTGAACTAAACTGAACTAGAACTATAACTGAACTAGAACTGAACTAGAACTGAACTAGAACTACTAGAACTGAACTAGAACTGAACTAGAACTGAACTAGAACTGAACTAGAACTGAACTAGAACTGAACTAGAAAGAACTGAAACTAGAACTGAACTAGAACTGAACTAGAACTGAACTAGAACTGAACTAGAACTGAACTAGAACTGAACTAGAACTGAACTAGAACTGAACTAGAACTGAACAGAAACTGAACTAGAACTGAACTAGAACTGAACTAGAACTGGAACTGAACTAGAACTGAACTAGAACTGAACTAGAACTGAACTAAACTGAACTAGAACTGAACTAGAACTAGAACTGAACTAGAACTGAACTAGAACTGAACTGAACTGACTAGAACTGAACTAGAACTGAACTAGAACTGAACTAGAACTGAACTAGAACTGAACTAGAACTGAACTGGAACTGAACTAGAACTGAACTAGAACTGAACTAGAACTGAACTAGAACTGAACTAGAACTGAACTGGAACTGAACTAGAACTGAACTAGAACTGAACTAGAACTGAACTAGAACTGAACTAGAACTGAACTAGAACTGAACTAGAACTGAACTAGAACTGAACTAGAACTGAACTAGAACTGAACTAGAACTGAACTAGAACTGAACTAGAACTGAACTAGAAACTGAACTAGAACTGAACTAGAACTGAACTAGAACAGAACTAGAACTGAACTAGAACTGAACTAGAACTGAACTAGAACTGAACTAGAACTGAACTAGAACTGAACTATAACCGAGCTAGAACTTAACTAGAACTGAACTAGAACTGAACTAAAACTGAACTAGAACTGAACTAGAACTGAACTAGAACTGAACTAGAACTGAACTAGAACTGAACTAGAACTGAACTAGAACTGAACTAGAACTGAAGTAGGATTGAACTAGAACTGAACTAGAATTGAACTAGAACTGAAGTAGAACAGGAACTGAACTAGAACTGATCTAGAATTGAACTAGAATTACACTAGAGCTATTACGTCGACTTAATTGAGAACAAAATTGATTTTTTTTGCAATTTTTTACTTAATTTAAAACACTTTATTTTACAATAAAATAACTGACATGTACCACACGAACATGAAATTTTATTTCGTTTATCATTATAATTTTTATAAGTTTTTACATATTTTTCTTTATGAATTTCTTATAATTAAGTAAAATATTTTTTTTTAAGTTTTATATAGAAAAAGTTTACATTAATTTTAATGCGAATAGGGTTGTATTTATTATTTTAAATTTTTGGTTTTATCAACAATGGTTTTCATTTTAATTAACGATATTATTTATTTAATAATTTAGATTCAAATGTATTTGGGGTTTTAAAATATTTACAATTTATTAATAACATTTTTATAAAAATTTGTAATTTTAACATTTATAGAAGTTATGTGTAAAATTTTATTTGAAGTTTTTATCCATCAAAGAAGAAAGAGCATTAGCATGGCGCTAGTCCCCAATTGTTATGTGACCTGTTTAGCTTCGACTTTTATAATAAATGGAATTTGTCGTTATAACATAACGTTATGCTTGTAGTCTATAATCTAATCTGAATGAATCTCTTTCTCCATTAACATATCTTATGGCGACTTTGTCGACTTGGAAACCTTAAAAAATCTTCTCTGAAAAAAGTTCAAACTCTTAATTTAACATTATTTATTTCTTGATTAACTTATGGAAATACTTATTTTTTAAAACTATTATTTCTAAATTGTTTTTACTTAAGATCATCACAAACTTATTTTATAAAAATTTTATTTTACATAGTGATATTTAAATTCTGTAAAACGTTGGTTTATTAAAAACATCAAATTCTCATATACCCAAAAGGTTTCATCTGTCATAGAATTATTATTTTACATTTTATTAAAAATATTATTTTCTTTTTTACATAAAATTTAAATGTTCAAACCATCTGCTTAAAATTGGTCTCATTTATATTGGCTATTTCTGACTAACGGTTGAATGAAGGTTTTTAATAAAATAAATCTTAAATTTTTGTGTCTCAAAGTTAAAACAGATTTCATGTAGTGTTGATGATGCACATATCATGAAGATAACTACTATTTTTTAGGAGAAAATGGGTAGACTTCTTAATTAGAACAGAAATAGAACTGAACCAGAACTGAACTAGAACTGAACTAGAACTGAACTAGAACTGAACTAGAACTGAACTAGAACTGAACTAGAACTGAACTAGAACTGAACTAGAACTGAACTAGAACTGAACTAGAACTGAACTAGAACTGAACTAGAACTGAACTAGAACTGAATTAGAACTGAATTAGAACTGAACTAGAACTGAACTAGAACTGAACTAGAACTGAACTAGAACTGTACTAGAACTGAACTAGAACTGAACTAGAACTGAACTAGAACTGAACTAGAACTGAACTAGAACTGAACTAGAACTGAACTAGAACTGAACTAGAACTGAACTAGAACTGAACTAGAACTGAACTAGAACTGAACTAGAACTGACTAGAACTGAACTAGAACTGAACTAGAACTGAACTAGAACTGAACTAGAACTGAACTAGAACTGAAACTGACGGAACTGAACTAGAACTGAACTATAACTAGAACTGAACTAGAACTGAACTAGAACTGAACTAGAACTGAACTAGAACTGAACTAGAACTGAACTAGAACTGAACTAGAACTGAACTAGAACTGAACTAGAACTGAACTAGAACTGAACTAGAACTGAACTAGAACTGAAATAGAACTGAACTAGACTGAACTAGAACTGAACTAGAACTGAACTAGAACTGAACTAGAACTGAACTAGAACTGAACTAAACTAGAATGAACTAGAACTAGACACTAGAACTAGAACTGAAACTAGAACTGAACATGAACTAGAACTGAACTAGAACTGAACTAGAACTGAACTAGAACTGAACTAGAACTGAACTAGAACTGAACTAGAACTGAACTAGAACTGAACTAGAACTGAACTAGAACTGAACTAGAACTGAACTAGAACTGAACTAGAACTGAACTAGAACTGAACTAGAACTAAACTAGAACTGAACTAGAACTGAACTAGAACTGAACTAGAACTGAACTAGAACTGAACTAGAACTGAACTAGAACTGAACTAGAACTGAACTAGAACTGAACTAGAACTGAACTAGAACTGAACTAGAACTGAACTAGAACTGAACTAGAACTGAACTAGAACTGAACTAGAACTGAACTAGAACTGAACTAGAACTGAACTAGAACTGAACTAGAACTGAACTAGAACTGAACTAGAAGTGAACTAGAACTGAACTAGAACTGAACTAGAACTGAACTCGTACTAAACTAGAACTGAACTAGAACTGAACTAGAACTGAACTCGTACTAAACTAGAACTGAACTAGAACTGAACTAGAACTGAACTAGAATTGAACTAGAACTGAACTAGAACTAGAACTGAACTAGAACTGAACTAAAACTGAACTAGAACTGAACTAGAACTGAACTAGAACTGAACTAGAACTGAATTAGAACTGAACTAGAACTGAACTAGAACTGAACTAGAACTGAACTAGAACTGAACTAGAACTGAACTAGAACTGAACTAGAACTGAGCTAGAACTGAACTAGAACTGAACTAGAACTGAACTAGAACTGAACTAGAACTGAACTAGAACTGAACTAGAACTAAACTAGAACTGAACTAGAACTGAACTAGAACTGAACTAGAACTGAACTAGAACTGAACTAGAACTGAACTAGAACTGAACTAGAACTGAACTAGAACTGAACTAGAATTGAACTAGAATTGAACTAGAACTGAACTAGAATTGAACTAGAACTGAACTAGAACTAAACTAGAACTGAACTAGAACTGAACTAGAACTTTACTAGAACCGAACTAGAACTGAATGGAATACTTGAATAGTTGTGTCTCACCATTTTTCCACTTTGCAGTTAAGATGTAACTATAACATCCGCTTATTTCATATTCTCTTATACTATGAAACTTACTTTAAAAGAAATGAAAATTACCGAAACTGAGAGAGTAATGGAAAAACATAGGAAGTTTTTGAAACTTCCAAATGTCCTTATATTAAGCTAAAAAGAAATCATTGTATCCCTGCATCATTTTTCGTTTTTGTTTTATTCTATATCCTTAAAACTATGACAGAGCGTTTATACTCCCTCACACATTGTAGTCAGACCATGTTGCTTGAACCCATTTCTAGAATGTCCTTTCGTTGATTTCGATGTGTTATGAAGAGCTTGACATTTACAGTGATGCAAATGTGTAGATCCCTTTAAAGCGTATTTACATGATAATGATTTTGCTGGCGCTAACGAAGTTGATTGTGAATGTAGTTGTAGTGACGCTAGAGATTTTCTTCGACCTGGACATGGTCTACTTTTTGACAGGCTGTCCATTTCGTAACACTCACGCTGACAACCATCCACAGATCCAGTAAGTGTTGCTGATGCTTTATGTTGATGATGACTTTGATGAGGATGATGATGATTCATATAATCTCACATGAGCTGATGCGAGTGCTGATGTTGATGACAGTAATCACTTGTGAGTGCCACATCTACTGTGTCATCATTTGAAAAGTTACCGGTGGCACCACCACCAACACCACTACCTCCACCTACCATATTGTTGCAACTATTATGATTGTTGCCATTCGTTAGCATTGTTATTGTGGTCTCCTGAAGGCGACTGCAAAATGAAAAGAGGATTATGATTATGCTTCTAAATGTTATATTTAGTTTAAAACCAAATGCAGATATAACATAGAGTATTACTTAATATAAGTGACTTATTATGGCGACATGTTGTGTATTTGTAGGTCATCTGGATATCAAAATAACTATAGACAAAGTAGTTAAACCTGACCTTTTAGGTGGGAAACATTATGTTGAGTGCTAAAGGTTTAACTGAACTTAAATATATCCGTAAGCGAATGAAACTAAAAGCAGTTTATCAGTTGAGTCTATAATCTAAACGATAGTCTAGTCTATAGTTGATAGTCTGCAGTTTTAACTATAGTATAGTCTATAGACTGGACTATAGTCTGGTCTGTTGTCTGAACTATAGTCTAATCTATAGTCTGGACTATAGTCTGTACAATAGTCTAGTTTATAGTTTGTAGTCTAGTCTAGTTGTCTAGTCTATAGTCTGCACTATAGCCTAGTCTATAGTCTGCACTATAGTCTAGTCTAGAGTCTGTACTATAGTCTAGTCCATAGTCTGTACTATAGTCTAGTCTATAGTCTGTACTATAGTCTATAGTCTGAACTATAGTCTAGTCTATAGTCTGAACTATAGTCTAGTCTATAGTCTGAACTATAGTCTGTACTATAGTCTAGTTTATAGTCTGTACTATAGTCTAGTCTATAGTCTGTACTATAGTCTAGTCTATAGTCTGTACTATAGTCTAGTCTATAGTCTGTACTATAGTCTAGTCTATAGTCTGTACTATAGTCTAGTCTATAGTCTGTACTATAGTCTAGTCTATAGTCTAGTCTAGTCTATAGTTTGTACTATAGTCTAAACTATACTCTAGTCTATAGTCTGTACTATAGTCTAGTCTATAGTCTGTACTATAGTCTAGTCTATAGTCTGTACTATAGTCTAGTCTATAGTCTGGACTATAGTCTAGTCTATAGTCTGGACTATAGTCTAGTCTATAGTCTGGACTATAGTCTAGTCTATAGTCTGGACTATAGTCTAGTCTATAGTCTGGACTATAGTCTAGTCTATAGTCTGGACTATAGTCTAGTCTATAGTCTGGACTATAGTCTAGTCTATAGTCTGGACTATAGTCTAGTCTATAGTCTGGACTATAGTCTAGTCTATAGTCTGGACTATAGTCTCGTCTATAGTCTGGACTATAGTCTAGTCTATAGTCTGGACTATAGTCTAGTCTATAGTCTGGACTATAGTCTAGTCTATAGTCCGGACTATAGTCTAGTCTATAGTCTGGACTATAGCCTAGTCTGGACTATAGTCTAGTCTATAGTCTGGACTATAGCCTAGTCTGGACTATAGTCTAGTCTATAGTCTGGACTATAGTCTAGTCTATAGTCTGGACTATAGTCTAGTCTATAGTCTGGACTATAGTCTAGTCTATAGTCTGGACTATAGTCTAGTCTATAGTCTGGACTATAGTCTAGTCTATAGTATGGACTATAGTCTAGTCTATAGTCTGGACTATAGTCTAGTCTATAGTTTGGACTATAGTGTAGTGTATAGTCTGGTCTATAGTGTAGTCTATAGTCTGGTCTATAGTGTAGTCTATAGTCTGGTCTATAGTGTAGTCTATAGTCTCTCTATAGTGTAGTCTATAGTCTGGTCTATAGTGTAGTCTATAGTCTGGTCTATAGTGTAGTCTATAGTCTGGTCTATAGTGTAGTCTATAGTCTGGTCTATAGTGTAGTCTATAGTCTGTCTATAGTGTAGTCTATAGTCTGGTCTATAGTGTAGTCTATAGTCTGTACTACAGTCTAGTCTTCAGTCTGGACTATAGTCTAGTCTATAGTCTGGACTATAGTCTAGTCTATAGTTTGGACTATAGTCTAGTCTATAGTCTGGTCTATAGTGTAGTCTATAGTCTGGTCTATAGTCTAGTCTATAGTCTGGTCTATAGTGTAGTCTATAGTCTGGTCTATAGTGTAGTCTATAGTTTGGACTATAGTCTAGTCTATAGTCTGGTCTATAGTGTAGTCTATAGTCTGGTCTATAATGTAGTCTATAGTATGGTCTATAGTGTAGTCTATAGTCTGGTCTATAGTGTAGTCTATAGTCTGGTCTATAGTGTAGTCTATAGTCTGTCTATAGTGTAGTCTATAGTCTGGTCTATAGTGTAGTCTATAGTCTGTACTACAGTCTAGTCTTCAGTCTGGACTATAGTCTAGTCTATAGTCTGGACTATAGTCTAGTCTATAGTTTGGACTATAGTCTAGTCTATAGTCTGGTCTATAGTCTAGTCTATAGTCTGGTCTATAGTCTAGTCTATAGTCTGGTCTATAGTGTAGTCTATAGTCTGGTCTATAATGTAGTCTATAGTATGGTCTATAGTGTAGTCTATAGTCTGTACTACAGTCTAGTCTTCAGTCTGGACTATAGTCTAGTCTATAGTCTGGTCTATAGTGTAGTCTATAGTCTTGTCTATAGTGTAGTCTATAGTGTAGTCTATAGTCTGGTCTATAGTGTAGTCTATAGTCTGTCTATAGTGTAGTCTATAGTCTGGTCTATAGTGTAGTCTATAGTCTGATCTATAGTGTAGTCTATAGTCTGGTCTATAGTGTAGTCTATAGTCTGGTCTATAGTGTAGTCTATAGTCTGTCTATAGTGTAGTCTATAGTCTGGTCTATAGTGTAGTCTATAGTCTGTACTACAGTCTAGTCTTCAGTCTGGACTATAGTCTAGTCTATAGTCTGGACTATAGTCTAGTCTATAGTTTGGACTATAGTCTAGTCTATAGTCTGGTCTATAGTGTAGTCTATAGTCTGGTCTATAGTCTAGTCTATAGTCTGGTCTATAGTGTAGTCTATAGTCTGGTCTATAATGTAGTCTATAGTCTGGTCTATAGTGTAGTCTATAGTCTGTACTACAGTCTAGTCTTCAGTCTGGACTATAGTCTAGTCTATAGTCTGGAGTATAGTCTAGTCTATAGTCTGGATTGTAGTCTAGTCTATAGTCTGGACTATAGTCTAGTCTATAGTCTGGACAATAGTCTAGTCTATAGTCTGGACTAAAGTCCATTCTACAGTCTGGACTATATATGATATAGTATATGAATTAGTCGGACAAATAGGGTAGCCCTGTACTGTTTTCGTATTTTCTTCTAAATGTTTTTAACTTTCGTATTTTCATTGGTCAGCACATTTTAGTTTCCTGCAAATGTTCTAAAAAACTTTTTATTATTTTTTAATATTCCGGAATTCAGACAACCATATATTCTGCTACACCGTCCAGTCATTTGTTCTGAGATTTAATCAAAAACAACTTAATTGAAAAGTAAAAAAACACGCGTAACAGCAAACGATTTTTTTGTTTAAATATTTACTTACCTTCTGATGGTACTTTGATGAAAACATGACCTTCTGGAATGATAGTAACGTCGTGATGCTGTCAACGATGTATCGCGATGTTTGCACATGGTGCGCGAGCCTTCACAAAATAAATACCTAGAGATATGATGAAGAAATATTGGATAAAGGTAAAAGGAGAAATTACAAAAACAAACAAACAGTTGTTAAAAAAAAACTTATAAGTTTTTATGCCATAAGGGATGGATAGTTAAAGTTTCTGAATCTTGTAGTGTGAAAATAAAGTAAAATATATCAGGTTTGTTTAAGGCAAGCATGACAAAGCAAAACTTTTTATTTTCTTATTTAGTATTTATAATAAAGATAAATTATAACTTTTCAATCGTAATTATGCAAATATTAGAAATACGGTTATTTATCATCACAAATGTTATTTAAATACATGCAATTAAAAATTTATTAAATGTTAAATCAAGCTGTAAGTTACTGTTATGGAAAATACAAATTTTGAATACACACTTATTAAAGAGGAAATATACCAATCGTCATCTAAAACGCAAACGGCCCTATCTAACATTTTTAAAATTGTACAGGAGAAGCAAACAACTATTTTAATTGAAAAGTTTGTTTCTATCAACGCGATTTATTTGTAGTCTATAGTCTAGTCTATAGTCTAGTCTATAGTCTAGTCTATAGTCTAGTCTATAGTCTAGTCTATAGTCTAGTGTGTAGTCTAGTCTATAGTCTAGTCTATAGTCTAGTCTATAGTCTAGTCTATAGTCTAGTCTATAGTCTAGTCTATAGTCTAGTCTATAGTCTAGTCTATAGTCTAGTCTATAGTCTAGTCTATAGTCTAGTCTATAGTCTAGTCTATAGTCTAGTCTATAGTCTAGTCTAGTCTATAGTATAGTCTAGTCTATAGTCTAGTCTATAGTCTAGTCTATAGTCTAGTCTATAGTCTAGTCTATAGTCTAGTCTATAGTCTAGTCTATAGTCTAGTCTATAGTCTAGTCTATAGTCTAGTCTATAGTCTAGTCTATAGTCTAGTCTATAGTCCAGTCTATAGTCTAGTCTATAGTCTAGTCTATAGTCTAGTCTGTAGTCTAGTCTATAGTCTATAGTCTAGTCTATAGTCTAACCTATAGTTTAGTCTATAGTCTAGTCTATAGTCTAGCCTATAGTCTAGTCTATAATCTAGCCTATAGTTTAGTCTATAGTCTAGTCTATAGTCTAGTCTATAGTCTAGTCTATATCCTATTCTATAGTCTAGTGTCTAGTCTATAGTCTAGTCTATAGCCTTTTCTATAGTCTAGTGTAAAGTCTTGTCTATAGTCTGGTCTATAGTCTTATCTATAGTCTAGTCTATAGTCTAGTCTATAGTCTAGTCTATAGTCTAGTCTATAGTCTAGTCTATAGTCTAGTCTATAGTCTAGTCTATAGTCTAGTCTATAGTCTAGTCTATAGTCTAGTCTATAGTCTAGTCTATAGTCTAGTCTATAGTCTAGTCTATAGTCTAGTCTATAGTCTAGTCTATAGTCTAGTCTATAGTCTAGTCTATAGTCTAGTCTATAGTCTAGTCTATAGTCTAGTCTATAGTCTAGTCTATAGTCTAGTCTATAGTCTAGTCTATAGTCTAGTCTATAGTCTAGTCTATAGTCTAGTCTATAGTCTAGTCTATAGTCTAGTCTATAGTCTAGTCTAGTCTAGCCTATAGTCCATAGTCTAGTCTATAGTCTAGTCTATAGTCTAGTCTATAGTCTAGTCTATAGTCTAGTCTATAGTCTAGTCTATAGTCTAGTCTATAGTCTAGTCTATAGTCTAGTCTATAGTCTAGTCTATAGTCTAGTCTATAGTCTAGTCTACTATAGTCTAGTCTATAGTCTAGTCTATAGTCTAGTCTATAGTCTAGTCTATAGTCTAGTCTATAGTCTAGTCTATAGTCTAGTCTATAGTCTAGTCTATAGTCTAGTCTATAGTCTAGTCTATAGTCTAGTCTATAGTCTAGTCTATAGTCTAGTCTATAGTCTAGTCTATAGTCTAGTCTATAGTCTAGTCTATAGTCTAGTCTATAGTCTAGTCTATAGTCTAGTCTATAGTCTAGTCTATAGTCTAGTCTATAGTCTAGTCTATAGTCTAGTCTATAGTCTATTCTAAGGTCTAGTCTATAGTCTAGTCTATAGTCTAGTCTATAGTCTAGTCTATAGTCTAGTTATAGTCTAGTCTATAGTCTATTCTAAGGTCTAGTCTATAGTCTAGTCTATAGTCTAGTCTATAGTCTAGTCTATAGTCTGGTCTATAGTCTAGTCTATAGTCTAGTCTATAGTCTAGTCTATAGTCTAGTCTATAGTCTAGTCTATAGTCTAGTCTATAGTCCAGTCTATAGTCTAGTCTATAGTCTAGTCTATAGTCTAGTCTATAGTCTAGTCTATAGTCTAGTCTATAGTCTAGTCTATAGTCTAGTCTATAGTCTAGTCTATAGTCTAGTCTATAGTCTAGTCTATAGTCTAGTCTATAGTCTAGTCTATAGTCTAGTCTATAGTCTAGTCTATAGTCTAGTCTATTGTCTAGTCTATAGTCTAGTCTATAGTCTAGTCTATAGTCTAGTCTATAGTCTAGTCTATAGTCTAGTCTATAGTCTAGTCTATAGTCTAGTCTATAGTCTAGTCTATAGTCTAGTCTATAGTCTAGTCTATAGTCTAGTCTATAGTCTAGTCTATAGTCTAGTCTATAGTCTAGTCTATAGTCTAGTCTATAGTCTAGTCTATAGTCTAGTCTATAGTCTAGTCTATAGTCTAGTCTATAGTCTAGTCTATAGTCTAGTCTATAGTCTAGTCTATAGTCTAGTCTATAGTCTAGTCTATAGTCTAGTCTATAGTCTAGTCTATAGTCTAGTCTATAGTCTAGTCTATAGTCTAGTCTATAGTCTAGTCTAGTCTAGTCTCTAGTATAGTCTATAGTCTAGTCTATAGTCTAGTTATAGTCTAGTCTATAGTCTAGTCTATAGTTATCTATAGTCTAGTCTATAGTCTAGTCTATAGTCTAGTCTATAGTCTAGTCTATAGTCATAGTCTATAGTCTAGTCTATAGTCTAGTCTATAGTCTAGTCTATAGTCTAGTCTATAGTCTAGTCTATAGTCTAGTCTATTGTCTAGTCTATAGTCTAGTCTATAGTCTAGTCTATAGTCTAGTCTACAGTCTAGTCTATAGCCTAGTCTATAGTCTAGTCCATAGTCTAGTCTATAGTCTTATCTATAGTCTAGTCCATAGTCTAGTCCATAGCCTAGTCTATAGTCTAGTCTATAGTCTACAGAGTAGCCTAAAGTCTGGTGTATAATTTAATCTTTAGTTTAGTATCTATTCTGTATTATAGTCTTAAGTCTATTTCATAGTTCGGTCTATAGTGAAGCCTACATTCAAGTCTACATTCTAGTCTAAACTATAGTCTAGTCTGTATTCTAGTTTATATTCAAATTTGTGATATATTTTCTATATTTTAAACATATTTCAACTTTTTAATCAATGTAAAATTTGCTCATACAATTTTACAATGCATTCAAAATTTAATTTGAATTTTCTAACAGTAAGGTCGGTGTCATTCATATGAAATATTTTTATTTTATTTATTATAAAAACTACAATATTACTACTATTATTGTTGTATATTGTTAGATATTTTTATCTTTGTTGTTAGTTCTTTTATTTTATTTTATTACTATTATATTTTCATTTCAATACAACAATCATGTTTCCGTTTCTATGTGTATTAACAAATACCTATTGAAATGCTTTCGAAATGCTCCACTAACAAAATACAATGCCACCGGATTGGCACAACTGTTGGCAAAGGATAAACAGAAACCTACAATACGTAGTACATGCCAAAAATAATTGTAATCGTCCTGGGCAGTAGGCCTGTAAAGAGAAGAAAGAATGAAATACACATCAAATGAATATGAAATACTTAAGTCAAAGATAACTAAAGATAAAATAGTTTAAATCTTGTGTTTTTCAGTGTTAATGAATAGTCTCAGATGATTCTTAGTAGGAAGTATTAAATCTTTTTAGGAATTTAATAAACACAATCCAAAGGCTTTTAATGAATTTTAATGAAATGTGTTTATTGATTAAATGAAGATAATTTCCAGATGTGAGTAAAAAGAGACTTCAGATATAATTAAAGTTAATGTAAATGTATAATTTACTTTATACAATAAAAGATTATTAGATGTTATATTAATGTATATGTAAATACTTATACATATGTATTTAAATGATAAGCAATTAATAATTCTTTATAGAGGACTTTGTAACATTTGCTGCCTTAGCAATACATATTTGAATCATAAGAGTAAAACGAGAAGCGATTAATTTTCATTTGAAAGTATTTTGCAAGAATGAGAAGAAAATATTACACTAAATTATTTAAGTTCCATACCTTGAATATAGTCTAGTCCAAAATTTTAACTATTAAACTACTCTTAACTAACTCTTTGAGTATAGTATATTATTTAAAAGAGAAATACTTGCAATACTTAGTCTAGGTAATACTTGACCTACTTAAATATGTTGCCCAGCCAAAAGTCTAGTCTATAATTTTGTCTATAAACTAGTCTATAGTGCAATCTAAGGTCTAGTCTATAGTCAAGTCCATAGTCAAATCTATAGTCTAGTCTATAGTCATGTATTTAAGTCTATAGTCTGTAGTCTAGTCTATTATCTAGTATATACTTAGTATTGGCTATAGTCTAGTCTATAGTCTAGTCTATAGTCTAGTCTATAGTCTAGTCTATAGTCTAGTCTATAGTCTAGTCTATAGTCCAGTCTATAGTCTAGTCTTTTGTCTAGTCTATAGTTTAGTCAATATTCTAGTCTAAAGTCTAGTCTATAGTCTAGTCTAAAGTCTAGTCTATAGTCTAGTCTATAGTCTAGTCTATACTCTAGTCTATACTCTAGTATATAGTCTAGTCTATAGTCCAGTCTATAGCCTTGTCTATAGTCTAGTCTATAGTCTCGTCTATAGTCTAGTCTATAGTCTAGTCTATAGTCTAGTCTATAGTCTAGTCTATAGTCTAGTCTATAGTCTAGTCTATAGTCAAGTCTATAGTCTAGTCTATAGTCTAATCTATCATCTAGTCTATAGTCTAGTCTATAGTCTAGTCTATAGTCTAGTCTAAAGTCTAGTCTATAGTCTAGTCTATAGTTTAGTCTATAGTCTAGTCTATAGTGTAGTCTATAGTCCAGTCTATAGTCTAGTCTATAGTCTAGTCTATAGTCTAGTCAATAGTCTAGTCTATAGTCTAGTCTAGTCTAGTCTATAGTCTAGTCTATAGTCTAGTCTATAGTCTAGTCTATAGTCTAGTCTATAGTCTAGTCTATAGTCTAGTCTATAGTCTAGTCTATAGTCTAGTCTATAGTCTAGTCTATAGTCTAGTCTATAGTCTAGTCTAGTCTATAGTCTAGTCTATAGTCTAATCTAGTCTAGTCTATAGTCTAGTCTATTGTCTAGTCTATAGTCTAGTCTATAGTCTAGTCTATAGTCTAGTCTATAGTCTAGTCTATAGTCTAGTCTATAGTCTAGTCTATAGTCTAGTCTATAGTCTAGTCTATAGTCTAGTCTATAGTCTAGTCTATAGTCTAGTCTATAGTCTAGTCTATAGTCTAGTCTATAGTCTAGTCTATAGTCTAGTCTATAGTCTAGTCTATAGTCTAGTCTATAGTCTAGTCTATAGTCTAGTCTATAGTCTAGTCTATAGTCTAGTCTATAGTCTAGTCTATAGTCTACTCTATAGTCTAGTCTAATGTCTAGTCTAATGTCTAGTCTATAGTCAAGTCTATAGTCAAGTCTATAACTAGTCTATTGTATAGGCCATAGTCTAGTCTATAGTCTACTTATAGTCTAGTTTATAGTCTGGTCTATAGGCTAGTCTGCAGTCTAGTCAAGTCTATGGTCTAGTTTATGGCCTAGTCTATGGTCTAGAATATTGTCAACTCTATAGTCTAGTCCATAGTCAAGTCTTGTGTCTAGTCTATAGTTTAGTCTATAGTTTGGTCTATAGTTTAGTCTATAGTTTAGTCTATAGTTTAGTCTATAGTCTAGTCTATAGTCTAGTCTATAGTCCAGTCTATAGTCTAGTCTTTTGTCTAGTCTATAGTCCAGTCTATAGTCTAGTCTTTTGTCTAGTCTATAGTTTAGTCAATATTCTAGTCTAAAGTCTAGTCTATAGTCTAGTCTAAAGTCTAGTCTATAGTCTAGTCTATAGTCTAGTCTATAGTCTAGTCTATATTATATTCTATAGTATAGTCTATGGTCTAGTCCATTAGTTAGTCTACAGTCTATAGTCTAGTCTAGAGGCTAGTCTATAGTTTAGTCTATAGTCTAGTCTATAGTCTAGTCTATAGTCTAGTCTATAGGCTAGTCTATAGTTTAGTCTATAGTCTAGCTATACTCTAGTCTATACTCTAGTATATAGTCTAGTCTATAGTCCAGTCTATAGCCTAGTCTATAGTCTAGTCTATAGTCTAGTCTATAGTCTCGTCTATAGTCTAGTCTATAGTCTAGTCTATAGTCTAGTCTATAGTCTCGTCTATAGTCTAGTCTATAGTCTAGTCTATAGTCTAGTCTATAGTCTAGTCTATAGTCTAGTCCTATAGTCTAGTCTATAGTCTAGTCTATAGTCTAGTCTATAGTCTAGTCTATCATCTAGTCTATAGTCTAGTCTAGTCTAGTCTATAGTCTAGTCTACTATAGTCTAGTCTATAGTCTAGTCTATAGTCTAGTCTAGTCTAGTCTAGTCTAGTCTATAGTCTAGTCTATAGTCTAGTCTATAGTCTAGTCTATAGTCTAGTCTATAGTCTAGTCTATAGTCTAGTCTATAGTCTAGTCTATAGTCTAGTCTATAGTCTAGTCTATAGTCTAGTCTATAGTCTAGTCTATAGTCTAGTCTATAGTCTAGTCTATAGTCTAGTCTATAGTCTAGTCTATAGTCTAGTCTATAGTCTAGTCTATAGTCTAGTCTATAGTCTAGTCTAGTCTATAGTCTAGTCTATAGTCTAGTCTATAGTCTAGTCTAGTCTAGTCTATAGTCTAGTCTATAGTCTAGTCTATAGTCTAGTCTATAGTCTAGTCTATAGTCTAGTCTATAGTCTAGTCTATAGACTAGTCTATAGTCAAGTCTTTTCTATAGTCTAGTCTATAATATAGAGGCTCTCTGCTCTTGGTTCCGTTATGTTTTCATTTTTGTTTGTATGACTAAGCAATTGACTAAGTAAACATTTGTAACTTAAAGTGCTTAACTTACCAGTAATAGAACCACAACATGAAAACGTGAATTGGCAGAAAACAAATGCCAAAAATAACCACAAAAGCCAAAACTGTCAATGCCACTTTGCGGCGGGCACGTACCTAGAAAAATAAAAATGAAATTGTAATAATATTTAGATAAAAACTTGTACTTTCTACTATGTTTTGAAAAAGAAAAGTAGATTCTAGGAAAAAAATAATAATTTAAGAATGAAGTAAATTGAAAAGTGAAATGTTGTATATAAATATTAAGACATTTGTGTGAAAGATGAAATTTAAGGAGGTTTTTACTTACACAATCGCATTGGGTTATACTACAGAAATTCTACTATAACTTCACACAATTTATATGATGTATGAGTCTGTAAACAGTTATATGATTAACGAGCGTTGGTGCTCAAATAACTAATGTCATTCTACTTAGACTTTGTGTGTTTTCCATTATAAATTTAATCAAATGCACTATGAGTCAAACATTATGTATGCAGAAAATTTTTGAAAAGACGACTTATTCTAGGCTAAAGACTAGACTATACACTGTAGATTAGACTATAGACTAGACTATAGACTAGACAATAGACTATAGACTAGACTATACACTAGACTATAGACTAGACTATAGACTAGACTATAGACTAGACTATAGACTATAGACTAGACTATAGACTAGACTATAGACTAGACTATAGACTAGACTATAGACTAGACTATAGACTAGACTATAGACTAGACTATAGACTAGACTATAGACTAGACTATAGACTAGACTATAGACTAGACTATAGACTAGACTATAGACTAGACTATAGACTAGACTATAGACTAGACTATAGACTAGACTATAGACTAGACTATAGACTAGACTATAGACTAGACTATAGACTAGACTATAGGCTAGACTATAGACTAGACTATAGGCTAGACTATAGACTAGACTATAGACTAGACTATAGACTAGACTATAGACTAGCCTAGACTATAGACTAGACTATAAACTAGACTATAAACTAGACTATAGACTAGACTATAGACTAGACTATAGACTAGACTATAGACTAGACTAAAGACTAGACTATAGACTAGACTATAGACTAGACTATAGACTAGACTATAGACTAGACTATAGACTAGACTATAGACTAGACTATAGACTAGACTGTAGACTAGACTGTAGACTAGACTGTAGACTAGACTATAGACTAGACTATGGACTAGATTGTAGAATAGACTATATACTAGACTATAGACTAGATGGTAGAATAGACTATATACTAGACTATAGACGAAACTATAGACTAGACAATAGACTAGACTATAGACTAGACTATAGACTAGACTATAGAATAGACTTTAGACTAGACTATAGACTAGACTATAGAATAGACTATAGAATAGACTATAGACTAGACTATAGACTAGACTATAGACTAGACTATAGACACGACCATAGACTAGACTATAGACTAGACTATAGACTAGACTATAGACTAGACTATAGACTAGACTATAGAATAGACTATAGACTGGACTGTAAACTAGAATATAGACTAGACTATACACTAGAGAATAAATGGAATCTAGAATATATATTTTTTTACAAAATTCTATACTTTCCAACCCATAGTGCCTAACATATATGCATATGTATAAGTGTTTAGTAATAATTCAATTTAACTTACCTGTCTAACAGCACCATGCATTTCGCCCGGCACATTTGCTGCATACATCAAATGTCTGGCTATTAAGGCATAAAACACACCAATAATTACCAGTGGTATGGCATAGTAAACTAAAAACCGTAGCAGCACCATTATCTTGGCATACTCTAAACCCCATTCCTCCGGAAATGGATAGCACAAAGAAAACGATTTACTGCTGTTGATTTCAACTTTCTAAACGAGATAAAGAGAAACGAAAAGAAGACATACTTATAAAGACAAACAAGTAAGAAAATGTAAACAAGGATATAAACTTAATGCTTAGAGGCTTTGTCTAAATGTTAAAATTGAAATTAGTTTGTAAATACCTTGACATATGTGCCAATTAAAGCTGGTAGACCACATATAATGGCTAAGACCCAAATTAATAGAGCAATAGCGATGGTCATGCGTGTGGCACGTTTACCACCTCCTGTATATAAGAAAATTTAAATTACGTTTTTGAAATGTTTGAACAAAAAAACTAAATATTTTATTTTCTTACCATGAGCATGAAATTTTCTTAAAGGATCGACTATGGCAAAATAACGATCCCCCGATAAAGCCGTTAGGGTAAAAACTGATACACCTATTGATACATCTTTAAAGAATTCTGATAGTGTACAAAGAAAACTACCCCATGGCCATGAATCTACCGTATAAACTGTAGAGGTTAAGGGTACCGTCGTCACTATCACAAGTAAATCCGCCAGAGCCAGGGAAAATATATAACTGAAAATATAAGATAAACAAACAAACAAGAACTTGATTACAAAATCTTAATATAAATGCAAAACTGAGATTTCTTTGCTGCAAAGGAGATTTTGTTTTTATACCCTACACCACTTTAGTGGGGAGGGTATATTGGATTTGTGCTGATGTTTGTAACGCACAATAATATTGGTCCTATACCCACCTTAAAGTATACCAATCGGCTTAGAATCATTTTCGGAGTCGATTTAGCTATGTCCGTCCGTCTGTCCGTCCGTCCGTCTGTCCGTCCATGTAAACCTTGTAATCAAACTACAGGTCGCAATTTTGAAGATAATTCAATGAAATTTGGCACATGATCTTCTATTGTCCCAGGGACGAGGCCTATTGAAAATGGTTAATATCGGTCCATTATTTCACCTAGCCCCCATACAACTGAACCCCCGAATAGGGCTTGTAAACCTTGTAATCAAACTACAGGTCGCAATTTTGATGATAATTCATTGAAATTTGGCATATGATCTTCTATTGTCTTAGGGACGAAGCCTATTGAAAATTGTTAATATCGGTCCATTATTTCACCTAGCCCCCTTACAACTGAACCCCCGAACAGGGCTTGTAAACCTTGTAATCAAACTACAGGTCGCAATTTTGAAGATAATTCAATGAAATTTGGCAGATGATCTTCTATGGTACCGGAGACGAAGCATACTGAAAATGGTTAACATCGGTCCATTATTTCACCTAGACCCCATACAACTGAACCCGACAAATAGGGATTTTAAGTTTATAATTATGTTTATTATACTCGCATCTCGACAAAAAGCTGCAAAACCAAGTTCTGTACTAGCCTTGATAACTCTCATGAATTTTATAATTATAGGGTCTCATTTGACCATAGCCCCTATACAAATCCCCCTTCAAAATTTGACTTAAATGTCCACAAATTTATTCAACAATAAATGGCTTAAGTATAATTCAAGGCAAGGTGCAATTAAACCTTAGTGCTTTATTATGAAAACTAAATCACATTTTATTTTTGTAACAGGTGTAGGGTATTATATGGTCGGCCTCGCCCGACTATAATTTCTTACTTGTTTTTTTTTAGAAATTTTTAGAATTTTACATTTAATTTAATTGGAAGAACAAAACTCTAAAAATAGTCATTAAAATAGTTTACTGTGAATAATCTCTTTTTGCAAAACTGCTCTTTTCTCAACACAACCATAAATATTCGAATATTCTTTGATGAAGTTCATAAATAAATAAATTTCCAACAATTAACTACATTTTTCTATGGCAACCGATTCTAGTCATAATTGTGGTCAATTTATTTAGAAACAATAAATTTGATATTTTAAACAAATAATAGCAATAGATTGACAAAGTCAACATTTATTGTTCTGCGAAAATAATAAAAATTTATTTGTTAAAGTCATGCAAACGAACGGAAATTTAAATGTAATCCCTTTTTATATTATTGTGGGAGTGAATGAATATTTATTTGCACCCGACAGATCTAAGAATTTTATAAAGACAAAACTGGACCAAGTACTATACAATAGACTTGATTATAGACTAGACAATAGAACATATAAACTAGACTATATAAACTGGACTATAGAATAGACTATAGACTAGACTATAGACTAGACTATAGACTAGACTATAGACTAGACTATAGACTAGACTATAGACTAGACTACAGACTAGACTATAGACCAGACTATGGACTAGACTATAGAATAGACTATAGACTAGACTATAGAATAGACTATAGACTAGACTATAGACTAGACTATAGACTAGACTATTAGACTAGACTATAGACTAGACTATAGACTAGACTATAGACTAGACTATAGACTAGACTATAGACTAGACTATGACTAGACTATAGACTAGACTATAGACTACTATAGACTAGACTATAGACTAGACTATAGACTAGACTATAGACTAACTATAGACTAATAGACTATAGACTAGACTATAGACTAGACTATAGACTAGACTATAGACTAGACTAAGACTAGACTATAGACTAGACTATAGACTAGACTATAGACTAGACTATAGACTAGACTAGACTAGACTATAGACTAGACTATAGACTAGACTATAGACTAGACTATAGACTAGACTATAGACTAGACTATACTAGACTATAGACTAGACTATAGACTAGACTATAGACTAGACTATAGACTAGACTATAGACTAGACTATAGACTAGACTATAGACTAGACTATAGACTAGACTATAGACTAACTATAGACTAGACTATAGATAGACTAGACTATAGACTAGACTATAGACTAGACTATGACTAGACTATAGACTAGACTATAGACTAGACTATAGACTAGACTATAGACTAGACTATAGACTAGACTATAGACTAGACTATAGACTAGACTATAGACTAGACTATAAGACTAGACTATACAAGACTAGACTATAGACTAGACTATAGACTAGACTATAGACTAGACTATAGACTAGACTATAGACTAGACTATAGACTAGACTATAGACTAGACTATAGACTAGACTATAGACTAGACTATAGACTAGACTATAGACTAGAATATAGGCTAGAATATAGACTAGATAGAGACTAGAATATAGACTAGACTACAGACAGGACTATAGACTAGACTATAGACAAGACTATAGACTAGACTACAGACAAGACTATAGACTATAGACTAGACTATAGACTAGACTATAGACTAGACTATAGACTAGACTATAGACTAGACTATAGACTAGACTATAGACTAGACTATAGACTAGACTATAGACTAGACTATAGACTAGACTATAGACTAGACTATAGACTAGACTATAGACTAGACTATAGACTAGACTATAGACTAGACTATAGACTAGACTATAGACTAGACTATAGACTAGACTATAGACTAGACTATAGACTAGACTATAGACTAGACTATAGACTAGACCTATAGACTAGACTATAGACTAGACTATAGACTAGACTATAGACTAGACTATAGACTAGACTATAGACTAGAATATAGACTAGAATATAGACTAGAATATAGACTAGAATATAGACTAGATATAGACTAGACTACAGACAGGACTATAGACTAGACTATAGACAAGACTATAGACTAGACTACAGACAAGACTATAGACTAGACTATAGACTAGACTATAGACTAGACTATAGACTAAACTATAGACTAGACTATAGACTAGACTATAGACTAGACTATAGACTAGACTATAGACTAGACTATAGACTAGACTATAGACTAGACTATAGGCTAGACCATAGACTAGACTATAGGCTAGACTATAGACTAGACTATAGGCTAGACTGTAGGCTAGATTATAGACTAAACTATAGACTGGACTATAGACTAGACTATATAGACTAGACTATATAGACTACACTATATAGACTAGACTATATAGACTAGACTATATAGACTACACTATATAGACTAGACTATATAGACTAGACTATAGACTAGACTAGACTACATAGACTAGACTATATAGACTAGACTATATAGACTAGACTATAGACTAGACTATAGGCTAGACTGTAGGCTAGACTATAGACTAAACTATAGACTGGACTATAGACTAGACTATATAGACTAGACTATATAGACTAGACTATATAGACTAGACTATAGACTAGACTATATAGACTAGACTATATAGACTAGACTATATAGACTAGACTATATAGACTAAACTATATAGACTAGAATATAGACTAGAATATAGACTAGACTACAGACAGGACTATAGACTAGACTATAGACAAGACTATAGACTAGACTACAGACAAGACTATAGACTAGACTATAGACTAGACTATAGACTAGACTATAGACTAGACTATAGACTAGACTATAGACTAGACTATATAGACTATAGACTAGACTATAGACTAGACTATAGGCTAGACCATAGACTAGACTATAGGCTAGACTATAGACTAGACTATAGGCTAGACTGTAGGCTAGACTATAGACTAAACTATAGACTGGACTACAGACTAGACTATATAGACTAGACTATATAGACTACACTATATAGACTAGACTATATAGACTAGATTATATAGACTAGACTAGACTACATAGACTAGACTATATAGACTAGACTATATAGACTAGACTATAGACTAGACTATATAGACTAGACTATATAGACTAGACTATATAGACTAAACTATATAGACTAGAATATATAGACTAGATTATATAGACTAGACTATAGACTAGACTATAGACTAGACTATATAGACTAGACTATATAAACTAGACTATATAGACTAGACTATATAGACTAGACTATATAGACTAGACTATATAGACTAGACTATATAGACTAGACTATATAGACTAGCCTATATAGACTAGACTGTAGACTAAACTATATACTAGACTTTAAACTATAGACTAGGATGTAGACTAGACTATTACACTATATTACACTATAGTGTATAGTGTAGACTAGACCATAGACTAGGCGGTAGACTAAGCAAATCTGTACATTAGCAATATTCTCAGCATTGGGACCGTAATATCCGATCTACAGGGTTTATTTTCCCTAAACGTCCTTGAATTTATTATAGCAAATACCAACGCATTTCTTCCTTAAACAAATATAGACAAAGAAGAGCGAATAACAAAAAAGGATTTCAGATAATAAATTCAGCCATAAATCAAATTGACTGCTAGTTTTATTTGCTTCTTGTTACTGTTATTATTTTAATACAAATAAGTCGCAATCAGTGCATCCCTTGTTTAAACTCCTGTTTATTTTTTCTATTTAAATTTACAGGGGGAATTGAAAGTTGAGATAAAAGAATATTATGTTGAATTGTTTATCATATACTTTAAAAGTTTTGAAATTTTGAGTGACTCATGTGACACTTTTGATTACAATTAATGATGATATTGAAATAAATTTCGATTAAACTATGTATATTAATAAATTAATTCAAAGTTCTTCGCAGAAAATGAACCAATCCCCAATAAAAGGTAATCAACAAAAATTTGCCACACTTATGTAAACATGTATGTTTTGATGGGGGATATACATAGATACATACATATGTATATGAAGAATACGGAATAGTCGCCATTTTTAACACAAATATGTTATGTTTACTCATAACTACTTAATATAAATAAAATTTTTATTTACTTATTTAAAGAACTGTATTCCTTAAATTAACGATAAAATAAACAACCTTAAAATACTTAAACTTTTGCAGCCAAACCTTAGTAATAAATAAATATTTTTCCACAAATGGTTATTATTTTAAATAATTGATAAACTAACTTTATAAAATGCAAATAATTAGTTCATGTTAAATAAATACAACCCCTTAAAGTAAATTTTAGTATTTTGTTTAATTATATGCTTGAACTAATTTTAAATAAACAACCTGTTGGAATATTAAATTCTTATAAAAGTTAACACATTTTATGTCCACATGTTTCAGTTATGACTACAGATCGGATTGTAGTCAAGACTATAGATGAAAGTAATCTTGACTATAAAAGAGAACCAGAACTGAACTAGAAACGAACTAGAACTAAAATAGAACTGAACTAAAACTGAATTAGAACTGAACTAGCATTGAACTAGAACTAAACTAGAACTGAACAAGAACTTATCTACAACTGAACTAGAACTGAACTGAAAAGAAATGAACTAGAACTGAACTAGAACTAGAACTGAACTAGCATTGAACTAGAACTAAACTAGAACTTAACTAGAACTGAACTAGAACTGAACTAGAACTGAACTAGAACTGAACTAGAACTGAACTAGAACTGAACTAGAACTGAACTAGAACTGAACTAGAACT
This sequence comes from Lucilia sericata, assembly GCF_015586225.1. Taxonomy (NCBI): domain Eukaryota; kingdom Metazoa; phylum Arthropoda; class Insecta; order Diptera; family Calliphoridae; genus Lucilia; species Lucilia sericata. The sequence goes on along the minus strand of NW_023996599.1, from coordinate 3,616 downwards.
GAACTAGAACTGAACTAGAACTGAACTAGAACTGAACTAGAACTGAACTAGAACTGAACTAGAACTGAACTAGAACTGAACTAGAACTGAACTAGAACTGAACTAGAACTGAGCTAGAACTGAACTAGAACTGAACTAGAACAGAGCTAGAACTGAACTAGAACAGAGCTAGAACTGAACTAGAACTGAACTAGAAATGAACTAGAACTGAACTAGAACTGAACTAGAACTGAACTAGAACTGAACTAGAACTGAACTAGAACTGAACTAGAACTGAACTAAAACTGAACTAGAACTGAACTATAACTGAACTAGAACTGAACTAGAACTGAACTAGAACTGAACAAGAACTGAACTAGAACTGAACTAGAACTGAACTAGAACTGAACTAGAACTGAACTAGAACTGAACTAGAACTGAACTAGAACTGAACTAAAACTGAACTAGAACTGAACTAGAACTGAACTAGAACTGAACTGAACTAGAACTGAACTAGAACTGAACTAGAACTGAACTAGAACTGAACTAGAACTGAACTAGAACTGAACTAGAACTGAACTAGAACTGAACTAGAACTGAACTAGAACTGAACTAGAACTGAACTAGAACTGAACTAGAACTGAACTAGAACTGAACTAGAACTGAACTAGAACTGAACTAGAACTGAACTAGAACTGAACTAGAACTGAACTAGAACTGAACTAGAACTGAACTAGAACTGAACTAGAACTAGAAACTGAACTAGAACTGAACTAGAACTGAACTAGAACTGAACTAGAACTGAACTAGAACTGAACTAGAACTGAACTAGAACTGAACTAGAACTGAACTAGAACTGAACTAGAACTGAACTAGAACTGAACTAGAACTGAACTAGAACTGAACTAGAACTGAACTAGAACTGAACTAGAACTGAACTAGAACTGAACTAGAACTGAACTAGAACTGAACTAGAACTGAACTAGACTGAACTAGAACTGAACTAGAACTGAACTAGAACTGAACTAGAACTGAACTAGAACTGAACTAGAACTGAACTAGAACTGAACTAGAACTGAACTAGAACTGAACTAGAACTGAACTAGAACTGAACTAGAACTGAACTAGAACTGAACTAGAACTGAACTAGAACTAGAACTGAACAAGAACTGAACTAGAACTGAACTAGAACTGAACTAGAACTGAAACTGAACTAGAACTGAACTAGAACTGAACTAGAACTGAACTAGAACTGAACTAGAACTGAACTAGAACTGAACTAGAACTGAACTAGAACTGAACTAGAACTGAACTAGAACTGAACTAGAACTGAACTAGAACTGAACTAGAACTGAACTAGAACTGAACTAGAACTGAACTAGAACTGAACTAGAACTGAACTAGAACTGAACTAGAACTGAACTAGAACTAGAACTGAACTGGAACTGAACTAGAACTGAACTAGAACTGAACTAGAACTGAACTAGAACTGAACTAGAACTGAACTAGAACTGAACTAGAACTGAACTAGAACTGAACTAGTTAGTTAGTTAGTTAGTTAGTTAGTTAGTTAGTTAGTTAGTTAGTGTTTAGTTAGTTAGTTAGTTAGTTAGTTTAGTTAGTTAGTTAGTTATTAGTTAGTTAGTTAGTTAGTTAGTAGTATTAGTTAGTTAGTTAGTTAGTTTAGTTAGTTAGTTAGTTAGTTCGTGTTAGTTAGTTCGTTAGTTTTAGTTCGTTCGTTAGTTAGTGTTAGTTCGTTAGTTTTTTAGTTCGTTCGTTCGTTCGTTCGTTCGTTCGTTCGTTTCTTAGTTCGTTCGTTCGTTCGTTCGTTAGTTCGTTCGTTCGTTCGTTCGTTCGTTTCGTTGTTCGTTCGTTCTTTCGTTCGTTCGTTCGTTCGTCGTTCGTTCGTTCGTTTCGTTCGTTCGTTCGTTCGTCTTTTCGTTCGTTCGTTCGTTGTTCGTTCGTTCGTTCGTTTCTTTCGTTCGTTCGTTCGTTCGTTCGTTCGTTCGTTTTCGTTCGTTCGTTCTTCGTTCGTTCGTCTTCGTTCGTTCGTTCGTTTTCGTTCGTTTCGTTCGTTCGTTCGTTCGTTCGTTCGTTCTTCGTTCGTTCGTTCGTTCGTTCGTTCGTTTCGTTCGTTCGTTCGTTCGTTCGTTCGTTCGTTTCGTTCGTTCTTCGTTCGTTTCGTTCGTTCGTTCGTTCGTTCGTTCGTTCGTTCGTTCGTTCGTTCGTTCGTTGTTCGTTCGTTCTTCGTTCGTTTCGTTCGTTCGTTCGTTCGTTCGTTCGTTTCGTTCGTTCGTTCGTTCGTTCGTTTTCGTTCGTTCGTTGTTCGTTCGTTCTTTCGTTCGTCGTTTCGTTCGTTTCGTTCGTTCGTTCGTTCGTTCGTTCGTTTCGTTCGTTCGTTCGTTCGTTCTTTCGTTCGTTCGTTCGTTTTCGTTCGTTCGTTCGTTCGTTCGTTCGTTTTCGTTTTCGTTCGTTCTTCGTTTCGTTCGTTCGTTCGTTCGTTCGTTCGTTCGTTCGTTCGTTTTTCGTTCGTTAGTTCGTTCGTTCGTTCGTTTCGTTTCGTTCGTTCGTTCGTTCGTTCCTTCGTTCGTTCGTTGTTCGTTCGTTCGTTCGTTCGTTCGTTCGTTCGTTCGTTGTTCGTTCGTTCGTTCGTTCGTTCGTTCGTTCGTTCGTTTCGTTCGTTCGTTTCGTTCGTTCGTTCGTTAGTTCGTTCGTTCGTTTCGTTCGTTCGTTCGTTCGTTCGTTCGTTCGTTCGTTCGTTCGTTCGTTCGTTCGTTCGTTCGTTCGTTCGTTTCGTTCGTTCTTTCGTTCGTTCGTTCGTTCGTTCGTTCGTTCGTTCGTTCCTTCGTTCGTTCTTCGTTCGTTCGTTCGTTTCGTTCGTTCGTTTGTTCTTCGTTCGTTTTCGTTCGTTCCTTCTTTGTTCGTTCGTTCGTTCGTTCTTCGTTCGTTTCGTTTTCGTTCGTTCGTTCGTTCGTTTCGTTTCGTTCGTTCGTTTCGTTCTTTGTTCGTTCGTTAGTTAGTTTTCGTTCGTTCGTTGTTTCGTTTCGTTCGTTCGTTCGTTAGTCGTTAGTTCGTTCGTTCGTTCGTTCGTTCGTTCGTTCGTTTCGTTCGTTCGTCGTTCGTTCGTTCGTTCGTTCGTTCGTTGTTCGTTCGTTCGTCTTTCGTTCGTTTCGTTCGTTTCGTTCTTCGTTCGTTCGTTCGTTCGTTCGTTCGTTGTTCGTTCGTTCGTTCGTTCGTTCGTTCGTTTCGTTTCGTTCGTTCGTTCGTTCTTTCGTTCGTTCGTTCGTTCGTTTTCTTCGTTCGTTCTTTCGTTCGTTCGTTTCGTTCGTTCGTTCGTTCGTTTTCGGTTCGTTTCGTTTCGTTCGTTCTTGTCTTCGTTCGTTCGTTCGTTCGTTCGTTTCGTTCTTCTTCGTTCGTTCGTTTCTTTTCTTTCGTTCTTCGTTCGTTCGTTCGTTTCGTTCTTTCGTTCGTTCGTTTCGTTCGTTTCGTTCGTTCGTTCGTTCGTTCGTTCGTTCTTTCGTTTCGTTCGTTCGTTCGTTCGTTCTTTCGTTCGTTCGTTCGTTTCGTTCGTTCGTTCGTTCGTTCGTTCGTTCGTTCGTTCGTTCGTTCGTTCGTTGTTCGTTCGTTTCGTTCTTCG
>NW_023996598.1:0-43397 GCF_015586225.1 Lucilia sericata | reverse complement strand
ATTTTTAAGTGAAATCTTTTTGAAGAGTAATTTTTTTCCATTTCTACGCTTGTTTTTTCTTATATTTAAAATTATATTTTTTTTTTCTCACTGTTGATGGTATGTCATTAAAAGAATGGCTTTTAATGCAACAACCATCATTTACTATTAAGTTTACACACAAACTATGTGTGTGTGAAGTCTCTGTTATCTCTGTATGTGTGTAAAAGAGTTTGGCTTGTTATATCTTTAAACCATTTTACGTCACTATTTAATAGTTGATAGTTAAAATTAAAAGTTTTTAAAAATTGCAAAAAAATATTTTTTTTTGCTGTTTTGTAATAAAAACACCAGATAACGAAAAAAGAGCAAAAATTAGTTTATCAAGAACTGAACCAAAAAAAAAACCGCTTAAATATTAAAATGGTCTTAAAAGAACATTTATATTTAGCAATTTTTTTTTAAATCTCTATTTTATGTACTTTTTAGTATAGACTTTTAGATAAATGGAAGATAAATTTGTTGGAATTACACAAAAGTTAAAACTTTAATACAAATAGACTATAGCCTAAATAGAGCTAGGAACTATAGACTAGACTGGACTATAAAATAGGCTATGTAATAGAATATAGTCTGGACTATAGAATAGACTTTAGTCCGGACTATAATAGACTATAGACTTGACTATAGAATAGACCAGACTATGGAATAGCCTATAGTCTGAACTATAGAACAGACTATAGACTGGAATAGTCTATATACTGGAATACAGAAAGACTATGTCTAGACTATTCAAAGAGTATAGGTTGGACTATAGAACATACTATAGTCTGAACCATAGAATAGAATATAGCCTGGACTAAAGAATAGACTATAGACCGGACTATTGAATAGTCTGTAGACTGGACAATAGAATAGACTATAGTCTGGACTATAGAATAGACTATAGTCTGGTCTATAGAATAGACTACAGTCTGGACTATAGAATAGACTATAGACTTGACTATTGAGTAGTCTACAGACTGGAGTATAGTCTGGACTATGGAATAGACTATAGTCTGGACCATAGAATTGGCTATAGAATAGAAAATAGACTGGACTATTGAATAGTCTATAGAATGGACAATAGAATAGACTATAGAATATACTATAATCTGGACTATAGAATAGACTATAGTGTGGAGTATAGAATAGACTACTATCTAGACTATAGAATATACTATATTCTGGACTACAGAATAGACTTCTTCTAGACTATAGAATAGACTATAGTCTGGACTATAGAATAGACTATAGTCTGGACTATAGAATAGACTATAGTCTGGACTATAGAATAGACTATAGTCTAGACTATAGAATAGACTATAGTCTAGACTATAGAATAGACTATAGTCTGGACTATAGAATAGATTGTAGTCTGGACTATCTTGACAATAATATGGACTATAGAATAGACTATAGAATATACTATAATCTGGACTATAGAATAGACTATAGTGTGGAGCATAGAATAGACTACTAACTAGACTATAGAATAGACTATATTCTGGACTATAGAATAGACTTCTTCTAGACTATAGAATAGACTATAGTCTGGACTATAGAATAGACTATAGTCTGGACTATAGAATAGACTATAGTCTAGACTATAGAATAGACTATAGTCTGGACTATAGAATAGACTGTAGTCTGGACTATCTTGACAATAATATGGACTATAGAATAGACTATATTCTGGACTATAGAATAGACTACTTCTAGACTATAGTCTGGACTATAGAATAGACTATAGTCTGGACTATAGAATAGACTGTAGTCTGGACTATATAATAGACTATAGTCTGGACTATAGAATAGACTGTAGTCTGGACTATAGAATAGACTATAGTCTGGACTATAGAATAAACTATAGTCTGGCCTATAGAATAAACTATAGTCTGGACTATAGAATAGACTATAATAGTTAGGACTATAGAATAGACTATAATAGTTTTGACTATAGAATAGACTATAATAGTTTGGACTATAGAATAGACTATAATAGTTTGGACTACAGAATAGAGTATAGTCTGGACTATAGAATAGACTAAAGTCTGGACTACACAATGGACTATAGTCTGGACTATAGAATATACTATAGTTTGGAGTATAGAATAGACTATAGTCTGGCCTATAGACTGGAATATTAAATAGTTTACAGAATGGACTATAGAATAGACTATAGTATGTACTATAGAATAGACTACAGTATGGACTATAGAATAAACTATTGTGTAGACTATGGAATCGCCTATAGTCTGGACTATATAATAGACCATAGATTGGACTATTGAATAGTTTATGGTCCAGTCCATAGTCTAGACTATAGAATATACTATAGTCTGAACTATAGAATAGACTACTTTCTAGACTATAGAATAGACTATAGTCTAGACTATAGAATAGACTATAGTCTAGACTATAGAATAGACTATAGTCTGGACTATAAAATATACTATAGTCTGGACGATAGAATATACTATAGACTAGTTTAGATTATTGAATAGTCTACAGGCTGGACAATAGAATATATTATAGTCTGGAATATAGAATAGACTATTGTCTAGACTATAGTATAGACAATAGTCTGGATAAGATATAGTCTAGACTATAGTATAGACTATAGTCTGGACTATAGTCTGGACTATAGAATAGACTATAGACTGGGCTATTGAATAGCCCAGACTATGGACTGTATTCTGTACTATAGAATAGAATATAAACTATAGTCTGGAATAGATATAGTCTAGACTTTAGTATAGACTATAGTCTAGACTATAGTATAGACTATAGTCTAGACTATAGTATAGACTATAGTCTGGACTATAGTCTGGACTATAGTCTGGACTATGTCTAGGCTATAGTTCTGGACTATAGTCTGGACTATAGAATAGACTGTAGACTGGGCTATTGAATAGCCCAGACTATGGACTGTATTCTGTACTATAGAGTCTAGACTATAGAATGGACTATAGTCTGGACTATAGAATATATTATAGTCTGAAATATAGAATAGATTATAGTCAGTAGTATGGATTAGACTATGGTCTTGACTATAGAATAGACTAGAGTCTGGATTATAGAATAGACTATAGTCTACACTGCAGAATAGACTATAGAAAAGACTATAGTATGGACTAGAGAATATATTATAGCCTATACTATAGCCTATACTATAATTTTGACTTTAGCCTGGTCAATAGAATAGATTGCAGTCTGGAAACTTTAATCTTAAACCAATTATTGTTAACTCAATTTTTCCAACTAACCAACATAACTCTAAATTTTTATTATAAAAAAACTAAACAGATTTAGTTACCAGACTTTCTTCATAATATTTAATATTAATAATATAAAACTCAAAAAAAAAAAATCTTAAAATCCTTTAGGGCTAAACAATACAATTTGCCAAAAATCATAAATCTATATGTAAAACAACAATTACTTAACAACTTACATTCTATACGATAACCATTCAAATAAGAAAACTACTGGCCATGTTGCTTATACTAAACCTTGTACTAAAAGTTAAAATAATCACATGACATGTGTTAGTGTTCTCAAAGTAAATGTGTAAAAAGTATAAGTTTGGGTAAAAGTAGAGAAGAAGAAAAAAAAAAACGGCATTTGCTATAAATAGTAACAGCTTTATGTTTTTAGCAAAGGACTACTGCTACTTCTACTATAAAAGCATGAGTGAAAAAAATGAAACGGAAACGGAAGTGCGCTTATGGTATGAACATGTTAAGCAAAAAAAAAAAATCAACATTTTCCACTACACTCAAGTATTGCTGCGAAAATAAAAAAATAAAACCAAACAGATTTGATGTTATGATTTTTTGTTGCCAACATAAACTCATATGAAAATTTTTTATTGCAAATTTTGTTTTTCTTCCCTATATGTATGTTTTCTTTAGATTATTTTTCCCCTCATTTTGTTGTAGTTGATGTTGTTGTTGTTGCTTTTTGTTGCACATTAAACGTTAACATTTCGTCATATCGTTAAAATGCAATTTGCTCGTTTTTAATGACAAGCAAGCAGCAGCAACAACAGCAAACTTAGAAGAAAATTAAAGAATAGGTACAAATACACTGAAAGATATTGTTTACAGTGGGTGACGAAATTGCAGCAAACCAAATTTTAGAGTAGACTATAGTCTGGACTAGTAGACTGTAGACTGGACTATAAAATACACTATAAAATAGACTATAATCTGGACCATAAAAAGACTATAGTATGGAATATAGAATAGACTATAGTCTGGACCATAGAATAGACTATTGTCTGGACTATAGAATGGACTATAGAACATATTATAGTTTGGACTATAGAATATACCATAGTCTGGTCAATAGAATAGACTATAGTCTGGACTATAGAATAGACTATAGTGTGGACTATAGAACAGACTATAGTTTGGACTATAGAATAGACTATAGTTTGGACTATAGAATAGACTATAGTCTAGACTATAGAAAAGACTATAATCTAGACTATAGAATAGACTATAGTCCGGACTATAGAATAGGCTATAGTCCGGACTATAGAATAGAATAGTCTAGACTATAGAATATACTGTAATCTGGACTATAGAATAGACTATAGTCTGGACTATAGAGTAGACTATAGTCTGGACTATAGAGTAGACTATAGTCTGGACTATAGACTAGACTATAGTCTGGACTATAGAATAGACTATAGTCTGGACTATAGAATAGACTATAGTCTGGACTATATAATAGACTATAGTCTGGACTACATAATAGACTGTAAACTGGACTATAGAATAGACTATAGTCTGGACTATAGAATAGACTATAGTCTGGACTATAGAATAGCCTAGAGTCTGGACTATAGAATAGACTATAGTCTGGACTATAGAATAGACTATAGTCTGGACTATAGAATACACTATAGTCTGGACTATAGAATAGACTATAGTCTGGACCATGGAATAGGCTATAGTCTGGACTATAGAATAGACTATAATCTGGACTATATAACAGACTATAGCCTGGACTATAGAATAGACTATAGTCTGGACTATAGAATAGACTATAGTCTGGACTATAGAATAGACTATAGTCTGGACTATAGAATAGACTATAGTCTGGACTATAGAATAGACTATAGTCTGGACTATAGAATAGACTATAGTCATGGACTATAGAATCTAAGTCTGGACTATAGAATAGACTATAGTCTGGACTATAGAATAGACTATAGTCTGGACTATAGAATAGACTATAGTCTGGACTATAGAATAGACTATAGTCTGGACTATAGAATAGACTATAGTCTGGACTATAGAATAGACTATAGTCTGGACTATAGAATAGACTATAGTCTGGACTATAGAATAGACTATAGTCTGGACTATAGAATAGACTATAGTCTGGACTATAGAATAGACTATAGTCTAGACTATAGAACAGACTATAGTCTAGACTATAGAACAGACTATAATCTAGACTATTGAATAGACTATAGTCTAGACTATAGAATAGACTATAGTCCGACCTATAGAATAGGCTATAGTCCGGACTATAAAATAGGCTATAGTCCGGACTATAAATAGGCTATAGTCTAGACTATAGAATAGACTGTAATCTGGACTATAGAGTAGACTATAGTCTGGACTATAGAGTAGACTATAGTCTTTACTATAGAATAGACTATATTCTGGACTATAGAATAGACTATATTCTGGATTATAGAATATATTATAGTCTAGACTGTAGAATAGACTATAGTCTGGACTATGGAATATACTATAGTCTGAACTATAGAATAGACTATAGTCTAGACTATAGAATAGACTATAGTCTGGACTTGAAAATAGACTATAGTGTGGAATATAAAATAGACTATCGTCTGAACTATAGAATAAACTATAGTCTGGACTATACAATGTACTAAAGTTTGGACTATAGAATACAATATAGAAAAGACTATAGTCTGGACTATAGAATAGACTATAGTTTGGAGTATAAATTAGACTATGGTCTGGAATATAGAATATAGAAAATACTATAGTCTGGACTATAGAATAGACTATAGTGTGGACTGTAGAATAGACTATAGAACCTAACTATAGTTTGGACTATAGTCTGGACTATAGAATAGACTATAGTCTGGACTATAGAATAGACTATAGTCTGGACTATAGAATAGACTATAGTTTGGACTATAAAGTAGACTATAGTCTGGATTATAGAATAGACTATATAAAAGACTATAGTCTGGACTGTAGAATAGACTATAGTCTGGACTATAGAACCTAACTATAGTTTGGACTATAGTCTGAACTATAGAATAGACTATAGAAAAGACTATAGTCCGGACTATATAGTCTGGACTACAGAATAGACTATAGTCTGGACAATAGAATAGACTACAGAATAGACTATAGTCTGGACAATAGAATAGACTATAGTCGGGACTATAGAATAGACTATAGTCTGGACTATAGAATAGGCTATTGTTTGGACTATAAAATAGACGAAATAAGAAACTATAGTTTGGACTATAGAAGAGATTATAGTCTGGACTATAGTATGGGCTATTGTGTGGACTATTGAATAGCTATAGAATTGCTATAGAGTAGACTATGGTCTGAGCTATAGAATAGACTATTATCTGGACTATAGAATAGACTATAATCTGGACTATGGAATAGACTAGAGTCTGGACTATATAATAGACTATAGTTTGGTCTATAGTATAGGCTATAGTCTGGACTATAGAGTAGCCTATTGTTTGGACTATAGAATAGACTAAAGAATAAACTATAGTCTGGACTATAGAATGGACTTAGACTGCAGTCTTGGCTATAGCAAAGAATTTTATCTGAACTCTAACAATGCCTATTGTCTAGAATTTAAAATAATATCATGAGTATTTAAAACTATAGATTTTAAATGTAAAACGTTTTATGTGACATAATGACAAAACTAAATCCTTTAGTTTTTTTTGAAGAAAATTTAATCATATTTTTTAAAAATATTAAGTCTAACATTTCAACTATCTCTTTTTTTCTCTCTAAATAACTTGACAAACTGCTAACATATTTTTTTGTTTTAACTTAATGTCCTTTGGCATTTAGTTTATATTTTGTAATATGTTTTCTTTCTCTATTCTGCATATTTCCATAAAACAAATGACAATTTCTTCAACTTTAGTTTGAATGCAGCAAAACTGAAATCCATGAAATATTATATAGTTTTATTATTATGGAAATATTTTATTCCATTACAACTTTTAAAACACATACATATTTACTGACAATTTTCAGCAAAGACAGCAATAGAAAAGAAAACTAATCTTTCTGCATATGAATAGCAGTAAATGCTGACATTTGTTTTATCCTTTTAAGTCATAATTTGAGACATAAGAAGAAAAACCAAATAGGTTTTTTTTCGTTTTTTTTTAAAGTACAACTTGGCACTTAACAAACTCCTAAATTTTCTATACTAATCCTGGCTAAACATGTCTTTTGGAAAAACAATGAAAAAAACAGTCATTTTACACATATGACTACAGCTATTATTACTGGCTATAAAGTAATAGATTTTTTTGTTATAGTTTTTTCTCTTTATTTTGGCAAAAAGAAACACTCAACAACTCAGTACTTTGTACCAAGAATTGCATGTCCTTCATAATTTACCAAAAAAAAGGATCATTATAGCAACCAGCAGCATTATTATTACGAGTTGTACAAATTGTTTACATTATGAGTTCACAGTTTAAGAGGAAGCCAGGCAAGCAGGCTTGCTGGCAGATTCTGATTACTTACTGTTGACTATTTACTGTGAACAAAGTATTTTAAACTCTTACTGTGTTTTGGCATGTTGGCCAAAAGTACAAAAAAAAAAAAAAAAAATTATAAATATTAAGTATAATAAAAAGAAGCTTATAACATTAATGACAGGCCAATAAATGCTAATGACATTAAGTTGTAGATAAATTATTTAACACAAAATAAAAACTGTAAAAAAAAGGAAAATTAAAAGAAAAAGCCATGTTAAAAAGGTTTTATAGTAATTAAATGTAATTTTCCTTTTTAAAACAACATAATATGATTTTTTTCAAGTAAAAATTTTTGGGGGGGATTTTGGGTATTTTCTGTTATTTTTTGGGAATTTAAAAATAACCCTTAAAATTTGCTCGTTTATGTAAAATAATTGTTTTAATATCATTCTTGTTAGTTTTTATGTAATTTTGCATATAAAAATTTTCGGGGATTTTGGAAATTTTTCAAATAGTTTTTGGGAATTGTTAAAAGTCTCATAATATATCAAATTTATTGTTAAAAATGTTATTTAAAACATTTTATTTAAGAATTTTAAACATTTTGTATAAAATTTTAGAAATTTTCTGGGATTTTGGAAATTTTTCTAATAGTTTTTGGGAATTCTTAGGAATTTCTTAATATAAACTATTTATTTATAAAAATTCTATTTCAAAACTTTTGTAAACCAAATTTTATACATTTCAAATTAAATCCTTGAAATTTTCCGCGATTTTGGAAATTTCTACAAAAATGGAATTTTGTATATTTTTAAATTATATTTGGGAATTGGAAAAGTATTGAGAAATTTGGCAACAAAATATGAATGTTTATAAGTGCTATAAGTATTTTTAAGATTTTCATAATTTTTTATTAAAATTTTCCCTTTCCCCTTACAAAAAAATTTGTCCCAGTATTTTGCAAATTTAAGAAAAATTTTAGGGAATTTTTGGAAAAAAATTTAAAACTAGAAAGTTTTTAACATAAATTGTTAAAATAAATGAAATACAAAGCACTTTTAGTGAAAATTGTACTTTCCCCACATTATAAATATTTTCCCTTTTTAATGATTTTCCAAACATTTTGGGAATTAACAAAATTTGTGCATTTTTTTACATATAATTTCAATAAAAATCATTAAAGGGAAAAGAATTAGACTAAAATTCGTTGAAAATTAACAAATTTCCCTTTTTTAACCATTTTTGGGATTTTGGAAATTTTAAATTTTTTTTTTGGGAATTTGAAAAAAGTTGCATTATTTGTTAAAATACTAAATTTTTTGAAAATTATCACTTCCCCAGTTTATAAAATGATCCATTTTGTAGTGATTTTGCACACAAAATTTGGGGGATTTGAAAAACTTGTGAATGCTTTGCATATAATTAGCAAAAATATCATCAAAATTAAAGGAATTATGCTCATTTGCGTTGAAAATTAACAAATTCACCTTTTTTTAAAATTTCTGGGATTTTGGAAATTTTTAACATTTTTTTGGGAATTTGAAAAAAATGCATTATTTGTTAAAATATGCTAATATTTGCTTAAAAATTTGTATTTAGTGAAAATTACCACTTCCCCAGTTTATAAAATGATCCATTTTTTAGTGATTTTGCACATAAAATTTCGGGGATTTGAAAAACTTGTGGATATTTTACTATAATTAGCATAAAAATCATCAAAATGACGAGAATTATGCTCAATTGCGTTGAAAATTAACAAATTACCCTTTTTTCTTAACCATTTGTGGGATTTTGGAAATTTGTAAAAATAATTGGGAATTTGAAAAAAATTGCATTATATGTTGAAATAGGGTAATATTTATCTAAAAATACACATTCAGTGAAAATTACCATTTCCCCAGTTTTTAAAATCATCCATTTTGTAGTGATTTTGCACAACAAATTTCCGGGATTTCAGAAATTGTTAATATTTTGCATACAATTATAACAAAAATCATCAAAATGAAAAGGATTATACTCAATTGTGTTGGAAATTAAAAAATTTTCCTTTTTTAATCAATTCTGGATTTTTGAAAAATTTTCAAATTTTTTTGGGAATTTGAAAAAATTGCATTATTCCTTGAAATATGCTTTAATATACTTAAACAAATATATTTAGTGAAGACTCTGCTCTCCAAAATTGCTTAAAAACTCACCTGGAAATTCCTGTGGTATCATTACACCCTTTTTTCGATTAGCCGCTGTAGTCTTACTATTATGACCATGATAAATATGACGTTGACGCACCAGTCGATATAGTAAAAATAGTTCACCCTGTTCCTCCTCATGTTGGCCATTATGATTGGCATTATCATTTGTCTGATTACCCTCCATAGGTAAAGTTTTACCTCCACTATTATTGCTACTATTGCTACCCAAAGTCTGGGATGAGGGATTAGCATTTACTCCAACACCCATACCCGAAGAGGTACTTGAAGAAGAGGTTCCCGTATTGCTATTCGAATTAGAACTCAACATATTTGCATCGTTGGATGAAGAGGTAGCTGGAGCCGTATTTTTAGCACTCGTTGATGAGTTTGAGGTGGCGGTGGATGAATTATTGGATGAAGAAGATTGTAGGGTTTCATTGGAGAAAAGTGTTTTATAGGAAATGCGCACCACACGTGGAAGGGAATAGCGTTCCAAAAACTCTTCCACCTGCAAGGGTTCATTTTGAGACTGTAAATGAAAATAAAAAAGCCATTAATAATAACTGAAACAAACCACAGCTATTGCATCCTTACTCACCTCGTTACTATTTTTCGAAGTTTTACTATCACCCGTAGAATAATCACCCATACCGCCTGTCAGCAAACCCTGACCACAAGGTCCTCCTGTTAAAAGACCTCCACTACCTGTCCCACCACTATAACCATGACGCATACGTCGTTGCAGTCTCTGTTTCAATTCGATTTCATTACGTCTTGCCAAGCGGGCATTTTCAAAATCCGCCACCGAAAACATATTCGAACTGGTATCGTGTGAATTAAATCTGCGCAATTTCGCCTTACGACCCTCGGCCAAATGATGCAGTCCCCGCTGAGAGTGTGGATGATGGACAGCGGCGCCTGCGTGTGGCCCTAAAAAGGGTCCTGTGTGTTTACTGCTGGTGGTGACGTTCGATGAACTTATGGCATTGGCACTACAGCCGCCGCCTACAGCACCAGTGTTACCATTGCTGGCCATTAAATAGAAAACAGGATTTGTATTTGTTGAGGTATTGTTAGTAGCACTTACACAACCCGAGCTGTTGCCATGTTGTTTGGCATTGTAGTGATGGTGATTATTGTGATGGTGATGATTCGTGGCATTCGCTGGAGTGTGACCGGCGGCCGAACCATTTAGATTGTTGGCTGGTGAATTAGCTGGATGGAGAGAAAAAAGGGTAAATGGGAATTATTTGAATGATAATTGATTAGCACAGGTACTTTTTTCGATTTTTGTAGAAATAGACTTTTTAATGAGAACTAAGTAAACTAAAAAAGAACTATAACTAAATTATAACTGAACTAGAACTAAACTAGAACTGAACTAGAACTGAACTAGAACTGAACTAGAACTGAACTAGAACTGAACTAGAACTGAACTAGAACTGAACTAGAACTGAACTAGAACTGAACTAGAACTGAACTAGAACTGAACTAGAACTGAACTAGAACTGAACTAGAACTGAACTAGAACTGAACTAGAACTGAACTAGAACTGAACTAGAACTGAACTAGAACTGAACTAGAACTGAACTAGAACTGAACTAGAACTGAACTAGAACTGAACTAGAACTGAACTAGAACTGAACTAGAACTGAACTAGAACTGAACTAGAACTGAACTAGAACTGAACTAGAACTGAACTAGAACTGAACTAGAACTGAACTAGAACTGAACTAGAACTGAACTAGACCTGAACTAGAACTGAACTAGAACTGAACTAGAACTGAACTAGAACTGAACTAGAACTAAACTAGAACTGAACTAAAACTGAACTAGAACTGAACTAGAACTGAACTAGAACTGAACTAGAACTGAACTAGAACTGAACTAGAACTGAACTAGAACTGAACTAGAACTGAACTAGAACTGAACTAGAACTGAACTAGAACTGAACTAGAACTGAACTAGAACTGAACTAGAACTGAACTAGAACTGAACTAGAACTGAACTAGAACTGAACTAGAACTGAACTAGAACTGAACTAGAACTGAACTAGAACTGAACTAGAACTGAACTAGAACTGAACTAGAACTGAACTAGAACTGAACTAGAACTGAACTAGAACTGAACTAGAACTGAACTAGAACTGAACTAGAACTGAACTAGAACTGAACTAGAACTGAACTAGAACTGAACTAGAACTGAACTAGAACTGAACTAGAACTGAACTAGAAACTGAACTAGAACTGAACTAGAACTGAACTAGAACTGAACTAGAACTGAACTAGACCTGAACTAGAACTGAACTAGAACTGAACTAGAAACTGAACTAGAACTGAACTAAAACTGAACTAGAACTGAACTAGAACTGAACTAGAACTGAACTAGAACTGAACTAGAACTGAACTAGAACTGAACTAGAACTGAACTAGAACTGAACTAGAACTGAACTAGAACTGAACTAGAACTGAACTAGAACTGAACTAGAACTGAACTAGAACTGAACTAGAACTGAACTAGAACTGAACTAGAACTGAACTAGAACTGAACTAGAACTGAACTAGAACTGAACTAGAACTGAACTAGAACTGAACTAGAACTGAACTAGAACTGAACTAGAACTGAACTAGAACTGAACTAGAACTGAACTAGAACTGAACTAGAACTGAACTAGAACTGAACTAGAACTGAACTAGAACTGAACTAGACCTGAACTAGAACTGAACTAGAACTGAACTAGAACTGAACTAGAACTGAACTAGAACTAAACTAGAACTGAACTAAAACTGAACTAGAACTGAACTAGAACTGAACTAGAACTGAACTAGAACTGAACTAGAACTGAACTAGAACTGAACTAGAACTGAACTAGAACTGAACTAGAACTGAACTAGAACTGAACTAGAACTGAACTAGAACTGAACTAGAACTGAACTAGAACTGAACTAGAACTGAACTAGAACTGAACTAACTGAACTGAACTAGAACTGAACTAGAACTGAACTAGAACTGAACTAGAACTGAACTAGAACTGAACTAGAACTGAACTAGAACTGAACTAGAACTGAACTAGAACTGAACTAGAACTGAACTAGAACTGAACTAGAACTGAACTAGAACTGAACTAGAACTGAACTAGAACTGAACTAGAACTGAACTAGAACTGAACTAGAACTGAACTAGAACTGAACTAGAACTGAACTAGAACTGAACTAGAACTGAACTAGAACTGAACTAGAACTGAACTGAACTAGAACTGAACTAGAACTGAACTAGAACTGAACTAGAACTGAACTAGAACTGAACTAGAACTGACTAGAACTGACTAGAACTGAACTAGAACTGAACTAGAACTGAACTAGAACTGAACTAGAACTGAACTAGAACTGAACTAGAACTGAACTAGAACTGAACTAGAACTGAACTAGAACTGAACTAGAACTGAACTAGAACTGAACTAGAAACTGAACTAGAACTGAACTAGAACTGAACTAGAACTGAACTAGAACTGAACTAGAACTGAACTAGACTGAACTAGAACTGAACTAGAACTGAACTAGAACTGAACTAGAACTGAACTAGAACTGAACTAGAACTGAACTAGAACTGAACTAGAACTGAACTAGAACTGAACTAGAATGAACTAGAACTGAACTAGAACTGAACTAGAACTGAACTAGAACGAACTGAACGACTAGAACTGAACTAACTGAACTAGAACTGAACTAGAACTGAACTAGAACTGAACTAGAACTGAACTAGAACTGAACTAGAACTGAACTAGAACTGAACTAGAACTGACTGAACTAGAACTGAACTAGAACTGAACTAGAACTGAACTAGAACTGAACTAAACTGAACTAGAACTGAACTAGAACTGAACTAGAGCTGAACTAGAACTGAACTAGAACTGAACTAGAACGGAACTAGAACTGAACTAGAACTGAACTAGAACTGAACTAGAACTGAACTAGAACTGAACTAGAACTGAACTAGAACTGAACTAGAACTGAAACTAGAGACTGAACTAGAACTGAACTAGAACTGAACTAGAACTGAACTAGAACTGAACTAGAACTGAACTAGAACTGAACTAGATACTGAACTAGAACTGAACTAGAACTGAACTAGACTGAACTAGAACTGAACTAGAACTGAACTAGAACTGAACTAGAACTGAACTAGAACGAACTGAACTGAACTAGAACTGAACTAGAACTGAACTAGAACTGAACTAGAACTGAACTAGAACTGAACTAGAACTGAACTAGAACTGAACTAGAACTGAACTAGAACTGAACTAGAACTGAACTAGAACTGAACTAGAACTGAACTAGAACTGAACTAGAACTGAACTAGAACTGAACTAGAACTGAACTAGAACTGAACTAGAACTGAACTAGAACTGAACTAGAACTGAACTAGAACAGGGCCCATATTATGGCATACGATATCGATCGAATTCTCCATTTAGATTCTATTGAAATTTCGATCGATATCGAATGCCGTAATTTGGACCCAGAATTTGAACTGAACTAGAACTGAAAAATTTTTGTATCAAAGTGTTATTTCTTAAAAAGAAATGATTTCTAGAAATCTTTTTTAAATCATTTTTTTACAAAAGTTTTTATCGACAGAAAAAATCACAAATTCCATTAATTTAAAAATATGTGTTTTGTTTTCTATATTTGTTCACCAAAGTTTTTGTTAAAATAATCACAAATTTTTTTCGTATTTTGTACTTTAGATCTTTGTGTCACAAAAATTATACGCACTGATTTTCACAAAATAAACTTTTTGTTTGTAGAAAAATTTGATCACAATTTTTTTCACAAAATTTTTTCCGCAAAACATTTTTGACTGAACGATTTTTCACCAAAATTTGTTTACATTCTAAATAAAAATATTTTATTAAAATATCACTTTTTTCTAAGACAATCTTGAAATGTCCGTCTGTCCTTTTTTATGTCTGTCTGTCCATCTGGTGAAAAAACGACAGCGTTTAATTCTTGGTTGGGTATTGAAAGTGTGCCATATCGGTCTACGATTTTATTTTGTTACCCTAGAAACTTACTTTCATGCTCATAGCTGTTCTGATGAAATTCGGTACAACAAGTTTTAGAGAAATTATAATTTCGTCACCAAATTTAATGTGAATCAACTCATAATATAATCTTTCCTGGTATTTCCCCTCTTAAAAATTACCTTTTGACAATCTTTAAAAAAATGATGAAATTAATATATATTTTTACAAAAATTGGCAACAACACTATTTGCAAGTTTGCTGCTGAAGAATATGAAATAGTTCTGCTTGCACACATTCTAGAACAAGTTTTGTTCTCTTTTAGAAATAAATTTTTAAATATTTTCTGAGTTGTTTAGAAATTCTTTAATGTTTTTTTCAAGCTCTTTTCACTGGTTGTAAGATATTCCTTTGGAACTAGTTTGCCATTTCACCGAACTTTCTATGTCGTTTAGAAATTCTTTAATAATTTTCTTTTACAAAGAACTATAGTCCCTTAAAAACTCTTTAGAAAGAACTTTCGAATCACAATAATCTTTTATAGAACGGCTTCTAGAAATAATGATAACATTACTAGTTGCAAGTTGGCCGTTGAAGAATCTTAATTGGTTCTGTTTGCACTCGTCCAAGCATCTGTATTCGTTCATCCGTTCGTTCGCTTGCACTCGTCATAGAACATTTTTTTTTAAGAAACAAATCTAAATGTTTTCGTTTTTTTAGAAATTCTTTAATAATTTTATCAATTCTATTATCAAATTCTTAATATATTAAGAATCTCTATAGATAGCGAAGTCGATTTAGCAATGTTCGTCTGTCTGTCTGTTCGTATATTTGATATCTTCGACATTTTTATATATGATAGCGAATTTGGTAATGCCCGTCAGTTTATCTGCTCACTTGTCTGTCTGTCCGTATACTTATTTGTTAAAAACTATTTGCTTTAGACCTTTAATATTCAAAGTCCCTATTACTAGCGAAGTCAATTTAGAAAAGTCCGTCTGTTTATCTGTTCACAAGTGTGTCTGTCCGATTTAGCTATGTCCGTCCGTCTGTCTGTCCGTATAATTGTCAAAAACAATTTTCTTGAGACCCTTGATATCTTCGGCATTTTCTATATTTGTTAAAAACGATGTCGATTTAGCAATGTCCCTCTGATTTAGTCTGCCCATCCGTCCGTATGTACATATGTATGTTAAACAAAATTTCTTCAGACCCTTGATATCTTCGGCATTGTCTGTCTATACATGTATTGAGAATCCCTATATATAGCGAAGTCGATTTAGCAATGTCCGTCTGTCTATCTGTCCGTATATTTGTCAAAAACAATTTTCTTGAGACCCTTGATAACTTCGGCATTTTCTATATCTGTATTTAGAATCCCTATATGAGAATGAAATGTCGATTTAGCAATGTCCGTCTGTCTGTACCTCTGTCTGTCCATATATTTGTTAAAAACAATTGTTCAGAATCCCTACAGATAGCGAAGTCGATTTAGCAAAGTCCGTACGATTTTGTCTGCCCATCTGTCTGTCGGTATATATGTTAAAAGGAATTTTCTTCAGACCCTTGATATCTTCGGAATTGTATTCAGAATCCCTATAGATAGCGTTGTCGATTTAGCAATGTCCGTCTGTTTGTCTGTTCACAAGTGTGTCTGTCCGATATAGCAATGTCCGTCTGTCTATCTGTCCGTATATTTATCAAAAACTATTTTCTTCAGACTCTTGATATCTTCGTCATTTTCTACATGTGTATTCAGAATCCCCATAAAGAGCGATGTCGATTTAGCAATGTCCGTCTGTTTGTACCTCTGTCTGTCCGTATATATGTTAAAAACAATTATTCAGAAGTCAATTTAGCCATTCCCTCTGTCTGTCTATCCGTCCATCCATCTATCTGTCCGTATACTTCTTATTTGTTCAGAAGAATTTTTTACAGAATCAAGATATCTTCGGGATTCAACTATTCAATAATTTTATCAGATATGCATTCTAGAAGTTTGCTTCTTAAATTCTACAAAATTGGACATCGATTTAGCGATTCCCTCTGTCTGTCTGTCCGTATATTTGTTTAAAACAATTTTCTACAGAACCATGATATCTTCGGGATTCAAACCAGAATCCCTATAGATAACAAAGTTAATTTAGCGATTCTCTCTGTCTGTCCATCCATCTGTCTGTCCGTATACTTATTTGTTCAAAATAATTTTCTATAGAACCAAGATATCTTCGGGTTTCAAATCTTCAATAATTTTATCACATATGCATATTTAATTCTACAAAATCGGACGTCGATTTAGCGATTCTCTCTGTCTGTCTATCCGTCCATTCGTCTGTCTGTCCGTATATTTGTTGAAAACAATTTTCTACAGAACCATGAATCTTTGTGATTCAAACCAGAATCCCTATAGATAACAAAGTCAATTTAGCGATTCCCTCTATCTGTCTATCCATCCATCCATCCATCCATCCATCTGTCTGTCCGCAGATTGTTCAGAACCAAGATATCTTCGGGACTCAAATCTTCAATAATTTTATCAGATATGTATTCTAGAAGTTTGTTTCTTAAATTCTATAAAATCGGACATCGATTTAGCGATTCCCTCTGTGTGTTTCGCTGTCTGTCTATCCATCCATCCGTCTGTCTGTCTGTATATTTGTTCAAAACTATTTTCTACAAAACCATGATATCTTCGGGATTCATCTCTTCAATAATTTTATCAGACATGTATTATAGAAGTTTGCTTCTTAAATTCTATAAAATCGGACATCGATTTAGCGATTCCTTCTGTCTGTTTCTCTGTTTAATCAAAAATTTATTTCTAGTTAGTAATAATTTTTGTTTGTATCAAATTAAATTTTATTAAATTTTAATTTTTAAGGAAATCATGTTTTTAACGAATTTAGACACGCACTGGTTTAGATTTGAGATTTCTGTTAGAGATTTCGTAAATTTAACACAATTTCTATAAATTTTTTTCAAAAAAAATTTCTTTAATTTGTAATAAAATTTATAAAACTTTTATAATTTTTTAATATTTCACATCATCTTATTTGAAAACTTTTATCACCTTTTATCGCTTTATTATAGTTTATATTGAAAAATTCATTTAATTTTTTTTTTTTTTTTAATATTTCAAAGACTGTCGCTAACGCCTGCAGTTGTTACACATTGATTGAAGCACTTTTTAGTTTAGTTTACTTTTATTTGTGATTTTTTATACTTTCGTTTAAAATTAAGGGTGGGCAGTGATTTTGATTTAATATTTAGAGGTTTTTTTTTAAGGGTGGAACTTTTTATAACATTTGCTTTGACTTTATTAACTATAAAACGCACTCGTTAACAATATTTGCTATTTACACTAGTAGTTGCACATGTTTTGCACATATTTGCACAGAGTTGCAAACTTTTGCCAAACATTTGCACACATTTGCACACATTTGCCAACTTTTGCCTATAATGAAGAATTTGGTTGCTTTAACACGCACAAATTACACTTAATGATGAAATTTTCGTAAATTTCTACAGGGGACTTTTTAATTTCCTGCTCTTTTCTAACACAAAAAAAGCTCTTAGTAACCGTTATTTTGTAACACTCTTGATGAGCTCTCTCTCTCTTGCACTCTCTTGCACTCTCTCTCTGTTAAAAATGTTCGTATTTTACCAGAGAGTAAGTTCAAAAAAACTCACCACTATTTGTTGTAGTTGTAGCTCCATTATTGCTAGATGATAATAATGATGTTGCTGGTATTAATGATGATGATGATGATGGATTTGTTGCTGCTGCTGCGGTTGACGTTGTTGTATTGTTGCTGATTGCTGCTGTAGCTGCAGTTAAAGCTGTTGTTGCTGTTCCACAGTTATTACTTGATGTATTAGAGGCTTGATGTTGTTGCTGTTGTTGTTGTTGTTGTATTGCTGTAGTTGTTGTTGTTGCTGTTGGCGTTGCCATATGAGGACTACTTTTGATTAACCAATTTGCCAAATGTCTTTGACGTTCAAATTCAATATTTGTGCGTTGCATTTCAGCCAATTTTAAAGCATCCGTCATAATTTAGTTTCTTGTATAAGAAAAAGTTCCCCAAAAATCACTTTTAACCTTTTTTTTTTTTGCAATTCTTTTCTTCCTTTTATGAGATCACAGTTTTATTATTAAACTTTTAACAAAAAAAACTTAAATAAATTCTTGTTTTGTTTTCTTCTTTTAAATTTCATATACAACTTTTTGCTTGTAACTCAAAGTAAAGCTTTAATAATTTTGAAATTTTTTTATTTTTATATAAAAAATTGCTTTTTCGTTTTAACATTATTAATAAATATTTGCGTAATTTTTTTCTGTTTGCTTGCTTCTATTTGGGAAAAAAAAATCTTTAATTTTTTTTTTTTGTTTTATTTCCAGTTGTATTTAATTTTTTGTATGTATTTTATTTCTTGTATTCATGTATTTTTTCGTTATTTTTTTTTTTATATATATATGCGAAATAAAAAACTGAAAATTTTTTTTTAAACAATGACGGAACTACTACAGCAACGTCGTCTTTACACAACGCGCGCGTTTCTTAAACTGTAATGAGTTGAATTTCAGGTTTACTTCTGCTGCTGGTTGTCTAAAACAGTTGTTCTATTAACGGGCAACAGCAAGAGCGCTGCATATGTGATATCTCTTTTTTATTTTTGTTGCCGGAGAGCAACCCGCACACAGCTGTGTTCTCGAGAGAGAACGATTTTAATAAGCACGTTTTTGAGAGCTAAAAATACATAAACAAAATAAAGAAACAGTTGATTTTTTTTTTGTTCAATATTCAGAAGAGTAAATAGGAAATTTTCATGTTTATGAGCTTTAACAGAAAATGTGTATAATTTGTTTAGGGAGTTGCCAGTAGATGGGGAAGACAAATCCCAGAGTTTTACCCTAGACAAATGTTTCTGCACAACTTTTTCATAGAAAATTTCATCAGAAAATTTGACGGGAATTTCAGCATATGTTACTTAGGTAAGTTAATGAGAGTTGCAGCAATTTTTATGTAGGAAAGTCGATGAGAATTGCTGCAACTTGTAAAAAGAAAAGATGATGATAATTGCTTCAACTTTTCTATACAAATGATGATGAGAATTGCTGCAACTTTTCTATAGTAAAAATGTTGAGAATTGCTGCAACCTTTCTATAGAAAATATGAAGAGAATTGCTGCAACTTTTATATAGAAAAGATGATTAGAATTCTGTAGGAAAGTTGATGAGAATTACTTCAACTTTTCTATACAAATGATGATGAGAATTACTTCAACTTTTCTATAGTAAAAATGTTGAGAATTGCTGCAACTTTTCTATAGAAAATATGATGAGAATTGCTGCAACTTTTATATAGAAAAGATGTTGAGAATACTTTTAACTTTTTTATAGGAAAAGTGATGAGAATTGCTTCAACTTTACTATAGGAAAGATGATAATAGTTGTTTCAACTATTCTATAGAAAAGATGATGAGAATTGCTTCAACATTTCTAAAGAAAATATGATGAGAATTGCTTCAATTTGTCTATAAAAACATGATAAAAATTGCTTATACTTTTCTATAGAAGAAGTAATGAGAATTGCTTAAACTTTTCTATAGAAAAAATGATGAGAATTGCTTGAACTTTTCTACAGAAAAGATGATGAGAATTGCTTCACCATTTCTATAAAAATATAATGAGAATTGCTTAAACTTTTCTATAGAATAAGTAATGAGAATTGCTTCAACTTTCCTATAAAAAAGAAAAGCAAAACTTTGAGCAAATTTTCGGAGCAAAAGTTGTTCAAACTTTGAAAAAATTTTCTAAAGAAAAGTTGTAGAAACTTTGAGCAAATTTCCTAAAGAAAAGTTGTTGAAACTTGAGGCCAATTTTCTATAGAAAAGTTGCTTGAAAAATCGATCGAACTTTGAGCAGATAATCTAAAGAATCTTTCTTACAGAAATGAGTTCCAAATTTGTGCAAATCTTTTAAAGAAAACTTGTCAAACATTGAGCAAATTTTCTCAAGAAAAGTTGTTTAAACTTTAAGGAAATTTTCTAAAGAAAAGTTGTTCAAACTTTAAACAAATTTTTTAAAGAAAAATTGTTCAAACTTGGAGCAAATTTGTTAAAGAAAAAGTTGTTCAAACTTGGAGCAAATTTTCTAAAGAAAAGTTGTTCAAACTTTGAGCAAATTTTCTAAAGAAAACTTTTTCAAACTTTGAACAAATTTTCTAAAGAAAAGTTGTTAAAAGTTGAACAAATTTTCTAAAGAAAAGTTGTACAAACTTGGAGCAAATTTTTTAAAGAAGAGTTCTTGAAACTTAGCAGAAAATCTAAAGAATATTTCCTACAGAAAATTGTTACAAGTTTGTGCAAATTTTCGAAAGAAGAGTAGTTTAAATCTTGAGCAAATTTTATAAAGAAAAGTTGTTAAGTCATTAAACAAATTTTCTTTGGAAAAATTTTCAGACTTTGAGAAAATTTTGTATTATTCAAACTTTGAGATTTTATTTTAAATTTAAATGTTCCCCTTGAATATTTAGGAGATTTTGGGAATTATTGTTTTTGTTTCAACAATCTGGCATTACCCTATACTTAATACTTTTTATTTAATACTTTACTTGGGTATCTAAAGATAGCAACAAATATTAACAAACGTTATTGACCTGCCGCACTTTTGTATGTTATCCACCTAACTACCAACAGCAACCCCACCAACAATATACAACCTCATCAAGCAACTAAACAACCACCCACCCAACTATACTCACCAAACAGCTCTCTGGTTTCATAATGAATAAAAGTTTAAGTAGATAGATGTATAATATACATAGATAGATATGTGTGTAAGAATGTATGTAAGTTTATGAATTATTTGTAAGTGCGAGAGTGTATATTATTGATGTTGTTGCTGTTGTTGTTGTAGTTTTTAGCTCGCGTAAAGCCATGTGAATTAAACAACATTAGATGGAGCAGCAAAAGCTGAGTTGAGTTTTAAGTTGTTTTATTGTTGTTCTTGTTGTTGTTGTTGAAGAGTTGAAAGGGTGTGGGGGGGAAGAGCTGTAGAAATGTTGAAGTACAAGTATGTGTGTTTGTGTTTACTTTTTTGTTTGTGTATTTCAAAGATAGATGATGGTTTTGTTAAGGTTCACTGCTTTTGCTTGTCAGACTAGTCGTCATTTAGTAGTTTTTAGTTTAGCGCTGAACTGTATACAATAGTTTGATGGTGGTGTTTGTTTGTCTAACTAACTGTCTGTCTGTCTGCCGAACTGACTGACTGACTGACTGGCTCAATGTTTTGAGTCTACGCTTATTCACTAGCTTTACTAGTTTAGCTCGGCTGACTTGACTTGTGTGCTTGCCTGGCTGCTTGCTTCTTTACTTACTTACTAGCTAGAGCGCTTGTTATGTTTGTCCACACATTTGTTTGTCTGTCTTTCGTTTCGTACGTTTGTTCAGTTCATCTATTCATGCGTCTGTCCGTCCGTCTGTCTTTCCGTCTGTCTGTCTTTCCGTCTGTCTGTCTCTATCTGCCTGTATTTATAGTTGGCAATAGTGCG
This sequence comes from Lucilia sericata, assembly GCF_015586225.1. Lineage (NCBI taxonomy): Eukaryota > Metazoa > Arthropoda > Insecta > Diptera > Calliphoridae > Lucilia > Lucilia sericata. The sequence continues at coordinate 20,864 of NW_023996598.1, read as the reverse complement.
ATAATCATAATCATCAAGCTTTTGTAAAGTTGTTGAGTTTTAGTTTCTTTTCATTTCTATAGTTTTTGTTTGAGTTCATGTGTTGGTGTCGGTTTTTTTGTATGTTGGCTGACTGGCTGGTTGGTTGGTTGATTTCATGTGTATTTCTATCGAGGGAGGGTTGTTACAAAAGTCTATACAGAAGTTAATATCTGTTTTTTTTACTGTTAGTAAGACGACGAGCATTTTTTTTGGAGTTGACAACAAGCCCCATGAATCACAAACCAACAAACTTACATTTCAAACGAAATAAGCAACAAATTTACTACAATACCTACTACAAGTTTTATTAAAAGTTTGATATAGAAATACCCTATAGATTAAAGGACTTAATATAAGTTGCAGATCATATTAGTTAGAAACTTTTATAATATTATTTGGTTTAAAATGGGAAAAAAATCTTAGTTTTGAGAAAATTTCCCTTTATGGGAAATTTCAAATATAGTCAATAAAATGCTTTTTAACACTTATTTAAGTAAAAATTTCAGATAATTATATAAAATTGGTCGAAATTGAAGCATTTTGGAAAATTTCCCTTTAAGGGAATTTTAAAATTTTTGAGCAAATATTGTTTAAACAAATTAAGGATGAATTAATATTGAACCTTAAACCTTTGTAATGAAAATTTTCTTCGGAAAACACAAAAATTTTTAAATTTGGTAAAATTTCCCTTTTTGGGAAATTTTCTAATTTAAACGAGAAATTCCTTAAAAACATATATTTGAAGTTTTTTTTAACAAAACATTGAAAATCATGAATCCCTTTTTGGGAAAATTTTTAATTTTTTCAAAAAATCTTAAAAATTTAATGAAAAATTTCGTGAAACTCAATATATTTGCTTTATTTAAAGACTTTTCATACGATTGCACAAAAATTTTGAAAATTTCCCTTTTAAAAAAAATTCCCCTTTTTGGGAAATTTTCAAATTTATAAAGAAAATCATAACAATAATAATTTTGGCTTAATTAATTACACAAATTATGAACAATTTTGAAATTTAACTCATTTAAAAAATTTCCCATTTTTTAAAATTTTTCACAAAATGTAAATTTAGAAGAAAAATTTTCTACAAATCCAAAAAATTGCTTAATTTAAGTGTAACTACTTTATACCACATAAAATTTGGAAATTTCCCCTTTTTTCTAAAAATTAAAAAAAATACTTATCTTTAAAAATACTTATCTTTAATGTAGAAATTTGACTTTTTAGAATAATTTCCCTTTTTGCAATTTTTTATAAAAAAAAAATTAAATTTTGAAGAAAATTTTTCGACAAATTCAAAAAAATTGCTTGAATTAAGTCCATTTAATTCATACCACAGTAAATTTGAAAATTTCCCCTTTTTCTAAAAATTTCACTTCTTGTGAAATTTTCAATCTTGTTACGAAATTAATGAAAACAAGCGGTCTTGTTAATTTTACATCAACAAATCATTTTTTTGTAATTTTACATCTATGTTAAAACAGATCCGAAATATAATATTAAATTTCCTTCTAGCTGTAATTCTAGGAACTATACCACTTCTTATATCCAATTTACACCTGATCAGAATATTATTTTACTATCTGTATAACCACATTATAATATTCATTACATTTTTACTCTTTATTTATTTTATTTATTATATAGTTGTTAAATCCAATATATAAACTTATATTGTTAACGGTTTTTAGATAAAAAAAATCAATTTATTTAATCATTATAAAATATCTACCATAATACACATTGGTATTACGAGTACCTACTACCTATTGTCATATTTCAATATTTACTCGTAATCGCATAAATATTTTTGTGTGTGTAGGTTTTTCCTTAAATGTGTGTAATGTGTAAATATGCGCCGTGTTAAAAGTGTTTTTAGGAAAAGAGGTGTTAATATGAAAAGTTCTAAAGAGAATTTTAGCAATATTTATACAGAAAAAGTGATCAGATCAAGATCAGACTATGCTAGGCTTTATATTAGACTTTAAACGTGACTATAGACAAGACTATAGATAGTCTACTATAGACTAGACTATAGATAGTCTACTATAGACTAGACTATAGATAGTCTACTATAGACTAGATTATATACTATAGACTTGAATATAGATAGTCTACTATAGACTAGATTATATACTATAGATTATAGACTATAGACTTGAATATAGACTAGACTATAGACCAGACTATAGACTAGACTATAGACTAGACTATAGACTAGATTATAGACTAGACTATAGACTAGACCATAGACTGGACTATAGACTGGACTATAGTCTGGACTATAGACTAGTCTATAGACTAGACTATAGACTACACTCTAGACTAGACTATAAACTAGACTATGGACTAGACAATAGACTAGACTATGGACTAGACTATGGACTAGACTATAGACTAGACTATGGACTAGACTATAGACTAGACTATAGACTAGACTATAGACTAGAATATAGACTAGACTATAGACTAGACTATAGACTAGACTATAGACTATAGACTAGACTATAGACTAGACTATAGACTAGACTATAGACTAGACTATAGACTAGACTAGACTATAGACTAGACTATAGACTAGACTATAGACTAGTAGACTAGACTATAGACTAGACTATAGACTAGACTATAGACTAGACTATAGACTAGACTATAGACTAGACTATAGACTAGACTATAGACTAGACTATAGACTAGACTATAGACTAGACTATAGACTAGACTATAGACTAGACTATAGACTAGACTATAGACTAGACTATAGACTAGACTATAGACTAGACTATAGACTTGACTATAGACTAGATTATAGACTAGACTATAGACTAGACTATAGACTAGTCTATAGACTAGACTATAGACTAGACTATAGACTAGACTATAGACTAGACTATAGACTAGACTATAGACTACACTATAGACTAGACTATAGACTAGACTATAGACTAGACTATAGACTAGACTATAGACTAGACTATAGACTAGACTATAGACTAGACTATAGACTAGACTATAGACTAGACTATAGACTAGACTATAGACTAGACTATAGACTAGACTATAGACTAGACTATAGACTAGACCAGCGGTTCCCACCATTTTTTACTTCGCGGACCCCTTGAGGAATTTATTTAATTTCACGGACCCCCATACATATTTTGATATCTTATTGTTATAAATAACACTGTGATACAAAAGTGAAGAAAAATAAAATGCAGGCGTTCTCATATACCAATTCTATTTCGTTATAGTCCATAGAGTACGAATATATTTTTAGTTTTCCCCTATCACTTCGTTAACTTACTTTTTAAGAGCAAAAGATGCGAAAAAGAGCCATTTTTGAAGTTTTAAATTTGAAAAATCATAAGTTTAGTAGTTTTCATCCGATTTTCAAATCCGATTTTTTTTTAATGATACAAGTGTCTTTTAATCCAAAAAAAGAAATCCAAAATTCATGGTCAAATGTCTGAGTTACGGTCGTTTAAGTAAAAAAACTCACACTTTTTTAAAAAATTTTCATTTTCATCATGCTCTACTTTGACCATGAGGCAGTCAGTTCATCTTTTATTACTTTCCTGAAGAATCACATAAAGGAAGGTTTCTAAAACTTGTTACTTCATAAAAATCTATGAAAAACTGGATAATTTATGCCAATTTTTCTAATAGCATGTTTCTCGAATTTTTGGTTTTCTCCATACAAATTAATTTTTGTATAAAAATGTTTATAAACATTTTTTAAACTTGTTACAAAGAAAACCAGAAACATGAACGTTTTTGTATGGAAGAAATATGCTATATTTTTATAAAACTTAGCACAACTCATAACCTTTTTCATCGATTATCATAAATTGACCATCATTGGAAACCCAACTTAATGTGGCTTTTTTCAAATGTAATAAAAGCTAAAGTTATTGCTTCATGGCCAACGTAGAGCAGTATGAAAATTAAAAATTGTGAAAAAAGTGTGAGTTTTTTTACTTAAATGGCCGTAACCAAGACATTAATCATAAATTTTGGATTTATTTTTTTGGGTTGAAAGACAACACTTGTATCTTTAAAACAAAATATCCAATTTGAAAATCGGTTGCAAACTACCAGACATATATTTTTTTAAAGTTAAAACTTCAAAAATAGCTCTTTTTCAAAACTTTTGCTCTTAAAAAGGAACTAAACGAAGTGATCGGGAAAAATTAAAAATAAATTCCTACTCTATGGACTATAACGAAATGGAATTGGTATATGAGAACCCCTGCATTTTTTTGCTGTATCACTGTGTAATTGTTCGTCCGAAAATTGTCTTAGTCCTGGTCCATAAACCCTATAAAATATTCCCGTACATTGAGAACATTTAGTATTTCGGAGATGTTTTCAATTTCATGGTTTTAAATATAGAATGACTTCTAACATGATGTTTAATTTTATGATCGTGAGAGCTTTCATGTTCATTTCTCGTCAAGAAAAGGTTTCTTTAACAAGTATTGTCGACATGTGCTTAAAGAGTCATGTTTCTAAATTTTTTTGCGATTGCATAGGAGTGAGCTGAGTATATAAGCTAAGTTTTCGGGAAAATATGTGAAAGTTAGACTTCTTCGATGTTGTTGCGGAATGCGTTACCCACATAAAATATGACCTGAACTCTTTGCGAATGTACTGTGAATTTGGATCTTAAATTTGAATTTTAAAATACCTACGAATTATTTTACTGCGTGGTTTTGACTATTTACGCAAAACGCTATGAATTTTCTGATGTTGATTTAATAATATTGGACAACAAAATTAAGTTAAAATCTGTGTATCACGTTGGAATGGAATATTTATATTTAAAATTAACTAGATTAACACTTTTGCTTACAATTTAAAAAAATATTATGAAATGTGACCTAACTTCATATTCCGGGATACTAGTAACAGTATTTAATTCTAAGGCAAATCATTATCCGTCTGCTATAAAAACATTTATTTCGATACATATATATTTATAAAAATTACAAATCACGTAATACTTTACTTTATAAAAGTGAAACAATAAATTTGTAGCGCCTAGCTTCATCCTGATAAACGACCGAAACAATAAAATTCAAAGAGTCACCAACAAATCTGGGATTATTGAATAAAAATTGTGTATTTTAGTATTTATGAAAAATTTGGAGATATTTTTAATATTTTGTAACATATAGAGAATATTTTTTATTCATGATTTTTTTCGTTCGTCTTCGCGGACCCCCTAGGATTTTGCTACGGACCACTAGGGGTCCGCGGACCCCCTTTTGGGAACCGTTGGACTAGACTATAGACTAGACTATAGACTAAACTATAGACTAGACTATAGACTAGACTATAGACTAGACTATAGACTAGACTATAGACTAAACTATAGACTAGACTATAGACTAGACTATAGACTAGACTATAGACTAGACTATAGACTAGACTATAGACTAGACTATAGACTAGACTATAGACTAGACTATAGACTAGACTATAGACTAGACTATAGACTAGACTATAGACTAGACTATAGACTAGACTATAGACTAGACTATAGACTAGACTATAGACTAGACTATAGACTAGACTATAGACTAGACTATAGACTAGACTATAGACTAGACTATAGACTAGACTATAGACTAGACTATAGACTAGACTATAGACTAGACTATAGACTAGACTAGATCTATAGTCTAGTCTATAGTCTAGTCTATAGACTAGACTATAGACTAGCTATAGACTAGACTATAGACTAGACTATAGACTAGACTATAGACTAGACTATAGACTAGACTATAGACTAGACTATAGACTAGACTATAGACTAGACTATAGACTAGACTATAGACTAGACTATAGACTAGACTATAGACTAGACTATAGACTAGACTATAGACTAGACTATAGACTAGACTAGGCTAGACTATAGACTAGACTATAGACTAGACTATAGACTAGACTATAGACTAGACTATAGACTAGACTATAGACTAGACTATAGACTAGACTATAGACTAGACTATAGACTAGACTATAGACTAGACTATAGACTAGACTATAGACTAGACTATAGACTAGACTATAGACTAGACTATAGACTAGACTATAGACTAGACTATAGACTAGACTATAGACTAGACTATAGACTAGACTATAGACTAGACTATAGACTAGACTATAGACTAGACTATAGACTAGACTATAGACTAGACTATAGACTAGACTATAGACTAGACTATAGACTAGACTATAGACTAGACTATAGACTAGACTATAGACTAGACTATAGACTAGACTATAGACTAGACTATAGACTAGACTATAGACTAGACTATAGACTAGACTATAGACTAGACTATAGACTAGACTATAGACTAGACTATAGACTAGACTATAGACTAGACTATAGACTAGACTATAGACTAGACTATAGACTAGACTATAGACTAGACTATAGACTAGACTATAGACTAGACTATAGACTAGACTATAGACTAGACTAGACTGTAGACTAGACGATAGACTAGACGATAGACTAGACTATAGACTAGACTATAGACTAGACTATAGACTAGACTATAGACTAGACTATAGACTAGACTATAGACCAGACTATAGACTAGACTATAGACTAGACTATAGACTAGACTATAGACTAGACTATAGACTAGACTATAGACTAGACTATAGACTAGACTATAGACTAGACTATAGACTAGACTATAGACTATACTATAGACTAGACTATAGACTATAGACTAGACTATAGACTAGACTATAGACTAGACGATAGACTAGACTATAGACTAGACTATAGACTAGACTATAGACTAGACTATAGACTAGACCATAGACTAGACTATAGACTAGACTATAGACTAGACTATAGACTAGACTATAGACTAGACTATAGACTAGACTATAGACTAGACTATAGACTAGACTATAGACTAGACTATAGACTAGACTATAGACTAGACTATAGACTAGACTATAGACTAGACTATAGACTAGACTATAGACTAGACTATAGACTAGACTATAGACTAGACTATAGACTAGACTATAGACTAGACTATAGACTAGACTATAGACTAGACTATAGACTAGACTAGACTAGACTAGACTATAGACTAGACTATAGACTATAGACTAGACTATAGACTATAGACTAGACTATAGACTAGATAGACTATAGACTAGACTATAGATAGACTATAGACTAGACTATAGACTAGACTATAGACTAGACTATAGACTAGACTATAGACTAGACTATAGACTAGACTATAGACTAGACTATAGACTAGACTATAGACTAGACTATAGACTAGACTATAGACTAGACTATAGACTAGACTATAGACTAGACTATAGACTAGACTATAGACTAGACTATAGACTAGACTATAGACTAGACTATAGACTAGACTATAGACTAGACTATAGACTAGACTATAGACTAGACTACTATAGACTAGACTATAGACTAGACTATAGACTAGACTATAGACTAGACTATAGACTAGACTATAGACTAGACTATAGACTAGACTATAGACTAGACTATAGACTATAGACTAGACTATATACACGACTATTGACTGGACCATAGAACATCATTTTTGATCAAATTATGAGCAATTGTGAGCAATTATTTTTAGAAAAGTTGCTTCTTGCCTGATCAAATTTGTTTCTCTCTCTTTTTGTAACACCCTCTTTCCTCTTCTTGAGTGTATTTAGTTGCTCATTTGTATTCTTAAACCCAACCTTTTTTGTATTTGTTATACAAGTAAATATCTAAAGAAATTTATCATTGAAGGTCATTTAGATCATATCGTTCTTTTGTATTTACTCGCGTAGTCTATATGTACAATACTATATATGAAATATTTATTTTTTTTTATCATAAAACACTTTTTTTTAGCAATTGCTGTTTTTTCAATTTCAATAAAAACTGAATTTATTTTTGAGGTGTAATTTTTATTTGCTCATAATGTTGTGAGGTGTGTTATTAACACTATTTGACTGACTATATTGACTTAATGTTGAATTGAAATGTTTTGTTAGTGATTTGTAAACAAAAAAAAAAAAAAAACTTAAAATCTTTATATTTTTTAAATAATAATTATAATTATCATAAATGACAATACATGAATCAGTGTACTATGTACTTATTGTTTAAATTCATTTTTTTTTGGGTCGCTTTTTGTTTTAAGTGAGTCATTCAGCAATAATAAAAAGATGTTATTTTAGTTATTGTTGTTGTTGGTGCTGGTGTTTAAATTTTATTGACAGACCACATAAAATCGTGATATATTTGAACAATATAAATCTTAAACAGATTGTCAGTTAAAGACAAAAAAGCAGAATGAAAAGCAAAGCAAACAAAACCCTGCTTTATAAAATAAAATATAAACAATTTTAATGATAAACGACGCTTCAGTTGTGGTATTGAAAAAAAATAATAATATCAAGTGCATTGCTGATGATGATGAAGGCTTAAAGACAGAAAACGAAGTCTTTGTCTGCGTGTGGCTTTAGATAATGACAGTTTTGTGAATTTACCACAAGATTTTCTTTGGGGTTTCATTACTATTTTTTATAATTTTTGCAAATAATATAAAGAAAATGTGCTTTAAATAATAAATCTATAAACAATTTGTGGTTTATTTGTTAAATTGCAAAGATATTCTTTCAAGAAATTGATATTGCTTTGAAATGCTAAGGATTCAAATCAACCAAGAGTCTATAGTCTAGTTTATAGTCTATACTATAGGTCTAGTATATAGCCTATCATATAGTATAGTCTTTTCTATAGTCTAGTCTATGGTATAGTCTATTGTCAAGTCTATATTCTAGTCTATAATCTAGTCTATAGTCTAGTCTACAGTCTAGCCTAAAGCCTAGTCTAAAGTCTAGTCTATAGTATAGTCTATAGTCTAGTCTATAGTGTAGTCTATAGTCTAGTCTATAGTGAAGTCTATAGTCTAGTCTATAGTCTAGTCTAGTGTAGTCTATAGTGTAGTCTATAGTGTAGTATATAGTCTAGTCTATAGTTTAGTCTATAGTCTAGTCTATAGTCTAGTCTATAGTCTAGTCTATAGTCTAGTCTATAGTCTAGTCTATAGTCTAGTCTATAGTCTAGTCTATAGTCTAGTCTATAGTCTAGTCTATAGTCTAGTCTATAGTCTAGTCTATAGTATAGTCTAGTCTATAGTCTAGTCTATAGTCTAGTCTATAGTCTAGTCTATAGTCTAGTCTATAGTCTAGTCTATAGTCTAGTCTATAGTCTAGTCTATAGTCTAGTCTATAGTCTAGTCTATAGTCTAGTCTATAGTCTAGTCTATAGTCTAGTATAGTCTAGTCTATAGTCTATTCTATAGTCTAGTCTATAGTCTATTCTATAGTCTAGTCTATAGTCTAGTCTATAGTCTAGTCTATAGTCTAGTCTATAGTCTAGTCTATAGTCTAGTCTATAGTCTAGTCTATAGTCTAGTCTATAGTCTAGTCTATAGTCTAGTCTATAGTCTAGTCTATAGTCTAGTCTATAGTCTAGTCTAGTCTAGTCTATAGTCTAGTCTATAGTCTAGTCTATAGTCTAGTCTATAGTCTAGTCTATAGTCTAGTCTATAGTCTAGTCTATAGTCTAGTCTATAGTCTAGTCTATAGTCTAGTCTATAGTCTAGTCTATAGTCTAGTCTATAGTCTAGTCTATAGTCTAGTCTATAGTCTAGTCTATAGTCTAGTCTATAGTCTAGTCTATAGTCTAGTCTATAGTCTAGTCTATAGTCTAGTCTATAGTCTAGTCTATAATCTAGCCTATAGTCTAGTCTATAGCCTAGTCTATAGTCTAGTCTATAGTTAGTCTAGTAGTTATCTATCTATATAGTCTAGTCTATAGTCTAGTCTATAGTCTAGTCTATAGTCTAGTCTATAGTCTAGTCTATAGTCTAGTCTATAGTCTAGTCTATAGTCTAGTCTATAGTCTAGTCTATAGTCTAGTCTATAGTCTAGTCTATAGTCTAGTCTATAGTCTAGTCTATAGTCTAGTCTATAGTCTAGTCTATAGTCTAGTCTATAGTCTAGTCTATAGTCTAGTCTATAGTCTAGTCTATAGTCTAGTCTATAGTCTAGTCTAGTAGTCTATAGTCTAGTCTATAGTCTAGTCTATAGTCTAGTCTATAGTCTAGTCTATAGTCTAGTCTATAGTCTAGTCTATAGTCTAGTCTATAGTCTAGTCTATAGTCTAGTCTATAGTCTAGTCTATAGTCTAGTCTATAGTCTAGTCTATAGTCTAGTCTATAGTCTAGTCTATAGTCTAGTCTATAGTCTAGTCTATAGTCTAGTCTATAGTCTAGTCTATAGTCTAGTCTATAGTCTAGTCTATAGTCTAGTCTATAGTCTAGTCTATAGTCTAGTCTATAGTCTAGTCTATAGTCTAGTCTATAGTCTAGTCTATAGTCTAGTCTATAGTCTAGTCTATAGTCTAGTCTATAGTCTAGTCTATAGTCTAGTCTATAGTCTAGTCTATAGTCTAGTCTATAGTCTAGTCTATAGTCTAGTCTATAGTCTAGTCTATAGTCTAGTCTATAGTCTAGTCTATAGTCTAGTCTATAGTCTATGTCTATAGTCTAGTCTATAGTCTAGTCTATAGTCTAGTCTATAGTCTAGTCTATAGTCTAGTCTATAGTCTAGTCTAAGTCTAGTCTATAGTCTAGTCTATAGTCTAGTCTATAGTCTAGTCTATAGTCTAGTCTATAGTCAGTCTATAGTCTAGTCTATAGTCTAGTCTATAGTCTAGTCTATAGTCTAGTCTATAGTCTAGTCTATAGTCTAGTCTATAGTCTAGTCTATGGTCTAGTCTATAGTCTAGTCTATAGTCTAGTCTATAGTCTAGTCTATAGTCTAGTCTATAGTCTAGTCTATAGTCTAGTCTATAGTCTAGTCTATAGTCTAGTCTATAGTCTAGTCTATAGTCTAATCTATAGTCTAGTCTATAGTCTAGTCTATAGTCTAGTCTATAGTCTAGTCTATAGTCTAGTCTATAGTCTAGTCTATAGTCTAGTCTATAGTCTAGTCTATAGTCTAGTCTATAGTCTAGTCTATAGTCTAGTCTATAGTCTAGTCTATAGTCTAGTCTATAGTCTAGTCTATAGTCTAGTCTATAGTCTAGTCTATAGTCTAGTCTATAGTCTAGTCTATAGTCTAGTCTATAGTCTAGTCTATAGTCTAGTCTATAGTCTAGTCTATAGTCTAGTCCATAGTCTAGTCTATAGTCTAGTCTATAGTTTAGTCTATAGTCTAGTCTATAGTCTAGTCTATAGTTTAGTCTACAGTCTAGTCTATAATCTAGTCTATAGTCTAGTCTATAGTCTAGTCTATAGTCTAGTCTATAGTCTAGTCTATAGTCTAGTCTATAGTCTAGTCTATAGTCTAGTCTATAGTCTAGTCTATAGTCTAGTCTATAGTCTAGTCTATAGTCTAGTCTATAGTCTAGTCTATAGTCTAGTCTATAGTCTAGTCTATAGTGTAGTCTATAGTCTAGTCTATAGTCTAGTCTATAGTTTAGTCTATAGTCTAGTCTATAATCTAGTCTATAGTCTAGTCTATGGTCTAGTCTAGTCTATAGTCTAGTCTATAGTCTAGTCTATAGTTTAGTCTATAGTCTAGTCTATAGTCTAGTCTATAGTTTATTCTATAGTCTAGTCTATAATCTAGTCTATAGTCTAGTCTATAGTCTAGTCTATAGTCTAGTCTATAGTCTAGTCTATAGTCTAGTCTATAGTCTAGTCTATAGTCTAGTCTATAGTCTAGTCTATAGTCTAGTCTATAGTCTAGTCTATAGTCTAGTCTATAGTCTAGTCTATAGTCTAGTCTATAGTCTAGTCTATAGTCTAGTCTATAGTCTAGTCTATAGTCTAGTCTATAGTCTAGTCTAGTCTATAGTCTAGTCTAGTCTAGTCTAGTCTAGTCTATATTCTAGTCTATAGTCTAGTCTATAGTCTAGTCTATAGTCTAGTCTATAGTCTAGTCTATAGTCTAGTCTATAGTCTAGTCTATAGTCTAGTCTATAGTCTAGTCTATAGTCTAGTCTATAGTCTAGTCTATAGTCTAGTCTATAGTCTAGTCTATAGTCTAGTCTATAGTCTAGTCTATAGTCTAGTCTATAGTCTAGTATGTCTAGTCTATAGTCTAGCCTATAGTCTAGTCTATAGTCTAGTCTGATATTTTCTGAAAATTTCTACAGTTTAACAATTTTTGCCTTGAGGTCTCTGCTGTTTTTACACAAGTTTTATGTTTTTCTTATATTTATTTAGTTTATGCAATATTATAGTTTGTATTTTATTACAATTTCTCTAGTGTCATTAGACTTGTTAATTATGTTCTAATAAATATTTATTATATTTGTAACTACAACAACAATACTAATAAATTATTTCCTAATGAATCAAAACTGACATTGTTTAATGTAAATAGTTTTGCAAAATGTAATCAATGACAAATTACATAAATTTAAAGAGCTTTTACTACAAAAATAAATGATTTAAAAACAATATCAAGTAATAATACAAAGTATGTATTTGTAAATGTTTTAATTTCGGAAAGAAATAAATTGGACTTTACAATGTTTTAACTATAAGTATTTGTTAATTAATTAAAATTGTTGTTATAGACAATTATTTGCATTTTGTTTGTCTTTAAATTGATTGAGTGATTAAGAAGATATAGAGGTTTTTTTTTTGTGTGTTATTAATAAAACGTAATTAATATTAATCATACGTAATGTTGTATAAAGAAAATTTGTAAAATAAGATATTTTAGTAGTAATTGTTGTAAATTAAAGGATTTTAATTAAGTTTTGAAGAAATAAGGAAAGGAATTAGTTGATAATAAATAGATTTTTTTTAATTTTGTTAAACTGTTTAGAAGATATTAAAGTACTTGATTCATTTTTGTTTCTTTTAATAAGTTTTTGTTTATTTCTGCTATGGTATACAGGGTAAATTGCACCTCATATACATTTAACTAATTGAAATTTTATCACTGTTGTCAACAATTTCTACTTACACAAAATCTAATCTTAATTACAACAATAGTCTATTTCTGGTTTCTTTTCTTTACCTCGACCAATCAACAAACCCACTTTAAAACACCCTAAAATAACAAAAGTACCCTCTGTTATCTATATATTTAACAGAGAGATTAAGTATTAAACAAAAAAAAAGCATTTTTGTTCCATACCAAACGCTTGTTTTTACTGATTGTGGGGGGAGGGGGGTGGAGGTATAAGAAGAAAAAATTCTACCATCAATAAATTAAAACGTGACGTTTTGCGCATACAATAGCACTACATTTTCATTTAATATACCAATACAGCAGAAAAAAAAATTGCTCACAATATAATTAAAAAAAAATATAAAAAAATTGTGCAAAAAAAAATATTGCAATATGAACAACTTAGCAACTGCAATGTGTATAATTAAAACAATACAAACTCAAATGAATTTAAACAAAAATTCCTATGATTACGTCAATAAATAAAGCATGAAAAAGGTAATAAAATACATTAATAAAAAACCGTTAAAATGTATTGAAAAAAAAAAATCTCACAAATAAACAATTAAGTAATTTGAGTACTAACTAGGCGTATGATTAATATTAATTAAAATACATTTTATCAAAAACAAGCTATAACTTGGTTATTAACTAAAATTCTACCAAAAATTTAAGAGTTATTTAAAAAAAACCTTAATTTAAATTGAATATTTGCTTACTTTTCATTTTACACATTTTTTCTGTTTTAACAAAATCAATATTATTTCATCATTTGTTTAATATCTATTACGTGCTTTAAATATTTATTTAGAAATTTTCTTAACAATATCTATCTGCAGTCTAGAAGTTAAAACAAAATATACAGATGTATGTATATTTTTAGTTATAAGGAAAAAAAAACGTATGATTAATTTTAATTAGTAACGGTTTGTTTGTATGAAAATATAAAAAAAAATTATGGGAATTATAAGGAAGTGAAAGAGCAACTTGAATAAATTGTTACATGTCAATGATCCAGAGCATATTTTCCATAGAAATGTTGCTGCTTAAGTGATAAACCTTTTGCTTGATCTGAGAACTGAACCACTAATTGTAGAAAATTCCTATCAATTTCTATTGAAAAAGTTGTTAGAGAAAAGTTAACTCAACTTTGAGTTGGTTGTTGGGAATTGCTTCAATTTCTATAAACTTTTTTACAGGAGAATTGCTTCAATTCTTTCAATTGAAAAGTTACTTTAATTCCGTTGCAAGTTGCTTACATTCTGATCGAATTATTGAAGGCAGAGTTTTTTCAACAGTGCTCACCAACTTTTCTACCAAAGAGTTGCTTTAAATCCTATAAAGATTTTTTTTTATAGAAAGTTGCTTCAATTCTCATAAAGTTTTCTATATAAAAGTTGCTCACATTTTTAAAAAATTTTTTGCAGGAAAGTTGCTTCTATTATGGTGCTGTTCCTGAAAAAGTACTTTCAACATTACTCAACTTTTCTACGCAAGAGTTGCTTCAACTCCGATAAAGTTTTTTTTTTAAAGAAAGTTGCTTCAATTCACATAAATGTTTGCATAGAAAACTTGCTGAGATTTTGATCAAGTTTACTACAGAAAAGTTGTTTCAATATCGGACAACTTTTCTATAGAAAAGTAGCTCCTACTATAGTCAACTATTCTCCTGTTCTGTCACGTTTTCTATGGAAGAGTTCTTTCAATATTTTGTACGAACGAGATGCTTCAATTCCGATAAAGTTTTTCTAGAGCAAGTTGCTTCAATTCTCATATACATATGTTTGCACAGAAAAGTTGCTCACATTTAGAACAAGTTTTCGGCAAGAAAGTTGCTTCAATTCTGGTCAAGTTTTCTATAAGCAAGTTGATCCCATTCATTTTTGCATAGAAGAGTTGCTCACATTTTGGTCATGTTTACTACAGAAAAGTTGCATAAAATCTGGACAACTTTTCTATAGAAAAAAAGCTTCCAGTCTGGTCAATTAATCTATTGAAAAGTTGCTCACAATCTGGTCGCATTTTCTATGGAAGAGTTCTTTCAAATGTACTCAACTTTTCTACCAAAGAGTTGCTGCAATTCCGATAAAATTTTTTATAAAAAGTTGCTTCAATTCTCATAAAAGTTTTCGTAGAAAAGCTACTCAGATTTTGACCAAGTTTTTTTACACAAAAGTTGCTTCAATTATGGTTAACGTTTCTATAGAAAAGTAGCTCTTTTTCTGGTCAATTATTCTATTGAAACGTTGCTCACAATCTGGTCGCATTTTCTATGGAAGAGTTCTTTCAAAAGTACTCAACTTTTGTATGAAACAGTTGCTGCCATTTTGCTCACATTTTAAACAAGTTTTCAACAGAAAAGTTGATTCATTTCTGGTCAACTTTTCTATAAACAAGAATACTATTCTGATAAACTGTTATGTGGAAAAATTTGCTCACATTATGCTAGCATTTTCTATTGAATAGTTTTTTCAAAAGTACTCAACTTTTGTACGAAAGAGTTGCTGCAATTTTGATAAAGTTTTTCATAAATGTTTGCATAGGAAAGTTGCTCATGTTTTCTACAGAAAAGTTGCTTCAATTTCGGTCAACTTTTCTAAAAACAACTCGATCCTATTCTGGTGTAATGTTTTGGGGAAAAGTTACATTCTGATCTTATTTTCGATGGAAGAGTTCTGTCAAACTTATTCAACTTTTCTAAGGAAAAATTGCTTCAATTCAGATAAACTTCTTAATATGAAGTTTTTTAAATTCTCATAAACTTTTATATTGAAAAGTTGCTCATATTTCTGCCATGGTTCCTACAGCAAAGTTGCTTTAATTTTCTTCAATTCTGGTAAACTTTTGTTACTCCACTTTTGACAAACTTTCTATAGACAAGTTGTTTCAATTCTAGTCAACTTTTCAAAAGTTGAGAGATTTGAATCAACTCTTCTGCAGAAAAGTTTCTCCAAATCTAAGCAACACTTTGAAGATAAAGTTTAAGATAATTTCAAATTATCACTCTTAGATTAAAAAAAGAACTGTTTTCGAAAAAATCCCTGTTTCGGGATAACCTAATCACTAAAATCTTCCGAATTCCGGGATAAAACAGTTGAAGTATGTTTCCTAATACAGTGCTTCTTCATTCAATTCATTCTTTAAAACTTTGAAGATTACTCTTAAATTTCAACTAACCACCAAGTAAATTATTATTATTTTAAAACCTCCAAACACTACCCATGACCTCTTACTTCCAAAGTTACTTGTCTTTTCATTAATACTGCAATTAATATACAAATACACCCACCCTCAAACAAACAAATCTTTTGAAATGACCACATATGTTTGCTTCAAGTGTTTTATTTAAAATTAATTTCAATAAATTATTACTAAACGCAAAACCGCAAAATTTAGTTTTGAAAGGTCTTATAAGTTGTGAATGAAAGCCCAAAGTGTCTGTCCTTCGGACTCCATAACAAAATATAGCAAATAAAAAGAAATTACATACAATTGCGTACAATACGCGTATCACAAACAATGTCCATCACCAAGAATTAGCCGACCTGACCGAATCACCACCCACCCCCTCTACAACCGCATTCTCTTGCAATTTATGCCACATCATCAAATTTCTACCGTAAAAAGCCACAAAAACCACAAAATATCATTTGCACGGACACAACATGTTCACAATAACAACAACAACAGCAGCAACTAACATATAAATGTTTCCTCATATTCATACAATCACATCATATACTATTTATGTCTAGAGTATTGACAAAAGACGTCATAAGGACATTTGTTTTGTTTGTGTGTTTGTGTAAAACCAAAGAAATTTCAAAATGCCAATAAAGACAAACGTACCGCACAAGAAAACAGAAAAGTTTTTAAGATTATTAATAAATATGAATGTATGTATGTGTATGTGTGTGGGTTTTCCCATGAATATGAAAGTTGTGTAGGCTTGTGTGTGTGTGACCAAAAAGGCCATTAAATTAAAAGTGGGCTGATTGAAAAGATTAAAAATATTAGTTTTCTTAAGAAGAATTTACGTTCTCTTGTATTTTCTATAGAGAATCTTTGGTCCTTTTAAGTTTCTCTCTTAATTAATTCACAGAACACTTATCACTCTTTTAAGTTTTCTCAGTAGAACCTTTCGTTTTCTATAGGGAACCTCTTGATTTCTTTTCTATATAAAAGTGATCGCTCACCTTACCATCCCATAGAAAAGTGATCGTTTTCCTAAATTTGATCGTTCTCTTACTTTTCTATATAAAAGTGATCGCTAAATTCTCTGTAAAAAAGTGATAGTTCTCCTAAATTTCCTATAGTAAAGTAATCGCTCTCATAACTCTTCAATAGAAAAGTGTTCGTTCTCCTAGTTTTCTATATAAAAGTGATCACTCTTTTAACTATTCCATATAAAAGTGATCGCTCTCAAAACTATTCCATAGAAAGGTGATCGTTCTCCTATTTTAAAATATAAAAGTAGTCGCTCTCTTAACATTTTTACAGATGATCGCTCTTATAAATTTTTGTAGAATAGTGATCGCTATTTTACTTTTCTGATCGTTCTCTTAACCTTAGAAAAGTGATCACTTCTTAATTTTCTATAAAACTTTTTCTGTAGAAAACTCATTGCTCTCTTAACTTTTATATAGAAAAGTGATCGCACTTCTAACTTTACCAAAGATCGTTCTCCTAAATTTCCTATATAAAAGTGATCGTTCTCTTACTTTTCTATATAAAAGCGATCGTTCTCTTACTTTTCAATATAAAAGTGTTCGCTCTTTTTACCTATCCATAGGAGATCGATCGCCCTTCTAAATTATCTGTAAAAAACTGATCATTCTCTTAATTTTATATAGAAAAGTGATCTCTCTTCCGACATTCTATAGAAAAGATCGTTCTCCTATACTTCCTATATAAAAGTGATCGTTATCTTACTTTTCTGTATAAAAGTGATCGTTCTCTAACTTTTGTATATAAAAGTGTTTGCTGTCTTAACCTATCCATACGAGATCGATCGCTCTTCTAAATTATCTGTAGAAAACTGATCGCTTCCTTAACCTTACCATTGAAAAGTGATCGCATCCTTAAGTCTTCAGTAGAAAATTGATCGCGTCCTAAATTATCTCTAGAAAAGAGATCGCTCTCTTACTCTCATCACAGAAAATTGATCGCTCTTCTTACCTC
This sequence comes from Lucilia sericata, assembly GCF_015586225.1. Taxonomy (NCBI): domain Eukaryota; kingdom Metazoa; phylum Arthropoda; class Insecta; order Diptera; family Calliphoridae; genus Lucilia; species Lucilia sericata. The sequence continues at coordinate 2,612 of NW_023996598.1, read as the reverse complement.
TTTATAGAAAAATAATCGCTTTCTTAATTCTCTATAGAAAAATGATATCTCTCATAAATCTTCCATAAAATAGTGATCGCTCTCCTAAATGTTTACAGAAAAGTGATCGTTGTCTTATCTTCTCCATAGAAAAGTGAACGCTTTCTAAGCTTTTGCATAAAACATGTGATTTTGTAAAAAGATTATTATAGTTTTAAAGAACTTTTCATTCCAAACCCCTCATGAGTAGTTTTTGGTGATAAAAGTGGCAGGTGACCACAATAATAATTTAAACATAAATTGCTTGGTTGTTACTTGCTTGCCGTTACCACTGCTACTGTTGTATTGCTGCCTGTTGTTGCTTTTATTGTTGTCAACCAACAATAACCAGAAATTATTATTAAAGATATAAAAACTACGCCCATTTTAGACAAAAAAGAAAATTAAAAGTTTTCCATAAAAGCCAACATAAAAAGGAAACCTTTTTAAAATTAATGTCTAGAGTTTTGTTTTGGCAAAAATAAAGAAGAAAATAAAAAGACACTTAAGTTTATAAGAAAACCACAAAATTCTACTTAAGACATACATACTCTATCCCCTTCTACCACTTACTAATACCATTAGAAAAAAGAGTATAAGTAAATAAAAGACAATTATTTAAAATCTTACACTCCCAAGGATATACATATTTATATTTATAAATGTAAAGGTACTTGTATATTTAAGCATACAAAAGTATGCAATAAAATTTATATTTATATAAAGATCTTAAGCAGTGAAAAGAGAGGAAAATGAAATAGGAAGAGTCTGTAGACGACTCCTTTTTTATTGTGCGTTAACACTAAAAAGGAATTGATTTTAAATTTATTAGTGTGTAAAAAAATTTTTGCAATAAAAAGGAATAACTTTAACAAGAAGATTTTTATACTTAACAGCAGGATAATAAAAAAATGTATAATTTAACTATTTAGAGATAAAATTAAAGGATTTTTAGTTTGAAATGGTTTCAAAATTATGTGCAATAAAACAACAACAACAACAACAAGGTAGTTAAATACTCATAAATGTAAAAAAGGATTTTGTTTTTGGGAAAATTCGATGTAAAAAGCTCAAAGTAAAATTTGAGTCCAAAGCAACAGTTAGTTAGTTAGTTAGTTAGTTAGTTAGTAGTTAGTTAGTTAGTTAGTAGAGTTAGTTAGTTAGTTAGTTAGTAGTTAGTTAGTAGTTAGTTAGTTAGTTAGTTAGTTAGCTAGTTAGTTAGTTAGTTAGTAGTTAGTAGTTAGTTAGTTAGTAGTTAGTTAGTTAGTTAGTTAGGTAGTTAGTTAGTTAGTTAGTTAGTAGTTAGTTAGTTAGTAGTAGTTAGTTAGTTAGTTAGTTAGTTAGTTAGTTAGTTAGTTAGTTAGTAGTTAGTTAGTAGTTAGTTAGTTAGTTAGTTAGTTAGTTAGTTAGTTAGTAGTTAGTTAGTAGTTAGTAGTTAGTTAGTTAGTTAGTAGTTTAGTTAGTTAGTTAGTTAGTTAGTTAGTTAGTTAGTAGTGTAGTTAGTAGTTAGTTAGTAGTTAGTTAGTTAGTTAGTTAGTTAGTTAGTTAGTTAGTTAGTTAGTTAGTAGTAGTTAGTAGTTAGTAGTTAGTTAGTTAGTTAGTTAGTAGTTAGTAGTTAGTTAGTTAGTTAGTTAGTTAGTTAGTTAGTTAGTTTAGTTAGTAGTTAGTTAGTTAGTTAGTTAGTTAGTTAGTTAGTTAGTTAGTTAGTTAGGTTAGTTAGTTAGTTAGTAGTTAGTAGTTAGTAGTTAGTTAGTTAGTTAGTTAGTTAGTTAGGTAGTTAGTTAGTTAGTTAGTTGTTAGTTAGTTAGTTAGTTAGTTAGTTTAGTTAGTAGTTAGTTAGTAGTTAGTAGTTAGTTAGTTAGTTAGTTAGTTAGTAGTTAGTTAGTTAGTAGTTAGTAGTTAGTTGTTAGTTAGTTAGTTAGTTAGTTAGTTAGTTAGTTCGTTAGTTAGTTAGTTAGTTAGTTAGTTAGTTAGTTAGTTAGTTAGTTAGGTTAGTTAGTTAGTAGTTAGTTAGTTAGTTAGTTAGTTAGTAGTAGTTAGTAGTTAGTTAGTTAGTTAGTTAGTTAGTAGTTAGTTAGTTAGTTAGTTAGTTAGTTAGTTAGTAGTTAGGTAGTTAGTTAGTTAGTTAGTTAGTAGTTAGTTAGTTAGTTAGTTAGTTAGTTAGTTGTTAGTAGTTAGTAGTTAGTTAGTTAGTTAGTTAGTTAGTTAGTTAGTTAGTAGTTAGTTAGCTAGTTAGTTAGTTAGTAGTTAGTTAGTTAGTTAGTTAGTTAGTAGTTAGTTAGTTAGTTAGTTAGTTAGTTAGTTAGTAGTTAGTAGTTTTAGTTAGTAGTTAGTAGTTAGTTAGTTAGTTAGTTAGTTAGTTAGTTAGTTAGTTAGTTAGTTAGTTAGTTAGTAGTTAGTTAGTTGTGTTAGTTAGTTAGTTAGTTAGTTAGTTTGTTAGTTAGTTAGTTAGTTAGTTTGTTAGTTAGTTAGTTAGTTAGTTAGTTAGTTAGTTAGTTAGTAGTTAGTTAGTTAGTTAGTTAGTTAGTTAGTTAGTAGTTAGTTAGTTAGGTAGTTAGTTAGTGTAGTTAGTTAGTTGTTAGTAGTTAGTTAGT
>NW_023996597.1:20000-37676 GCF_015586225.1 Lucilia sericata | reverse complement strand
AAACGATTCATAGCATTAACACTGGGAGATATGAGCTAAGATTTATTTAATGGAGTTTTGTACTTATTTAAAAAATGTTTATTGTAAATTATATTCCCAATATCAAAATATACTTTTTCCTAGATTCTTTATGTTAACGTGTGTTTTTTCCAACGCATGGTTGACAATATGAGCTCTGACGGCTGAATTGGAGTCACGGCTTTCAAATTTTCTTAAATAAAAAGTTAAAACAGTGATAGAATGTACTTAACATTGTTAATTTACTTAAAAAATAGTTCATGAATAGATTTCGAACCGAAGAAGTTTTGAATCCGCTTACAGATAACATATTCCATCCATTTTTGGCACAAATTTTGATCAATATTTTACATTTTGGCAACTCAACCCGTTCTTAGTGGTTAAAAAGGCGCTTAAATATCAAAGTATCTTCATGGACAGGTAAAATAAGTTGAATTTAAAATTAAAATTTCAAGAAATGTAAAATTTTTGAAAATTTATTTTTAATTTAGATATAGTACTGTTTGGGAATTAATACTTGTATATAGACCCAATACGATCTATTGCAACAAATAAAACAGAATGTTCTTAAATGAAGAAAATATGATATGTTTTTTTTTTCATTACCTTTTCTAAGATCTAATACGTTTATTTTATGGAAAAAACAAGTAGGAAAGTATAGTCGGGCATGGCCGACCATATAATACCCTGCACCATGAGTATATTTAAAAAATTTTTATTTTTCACAAAGAAACTTTTATGTTGAATTTTACCTTAATTCCAAAGTATTTAAGCAATTTATTGATAAAAAAACAAATTTTCTAAATGAGGCCGATCCTCATTAAATTTGGGAAAAGGATATATTTTTAAATAATAGTTAATTATGTTGAGTTTCATTGCGATACAAATGGTTGTATCGCAATGAAACTCAAAAAGTCAATTTTACTTTTATTTATTTATTTTATTTATTAAGCAATTCTGTAATAGAAAAGCCTTCATGGCCAATAAAATATTACAATTGATAACATATGAGTAACTTTAATAGTAACCCTTAAATTTCTATGTACATAGTTACATACATATATAATAAATTCTTTATTAATACATATGAATATAAACAATAAACTAATGTTTTATTACTACACAGCCTCAAATTTGCAACAAAAAACTTATTAAAAAAAAAAAAAAATTTAAGTGAACATACGCCTATGTCAATAATGGATCATCAAATATCAAATCAATTTTGGTTCCGATTAAAATATTCTGTTAATCTTTTTCGATAAATGTTATGTGAAAGAGAAAACACTCGTAATTCATTCGGTAAATGATTCCAATTACGTGCAATTGTAATGAGAAAGGATCTTTCAAAAATCGAGTTATTTATTCTAGGAATAAAAATCTGCACATTCCTAGTTGAATGTATAAAATTAAATATCTCACGTAAAAATTTTGGCGTAGCATTTTAATAATTCTATAAAATGTTAATAAATATCTCAAAGTTACAAAATTCTTAAAGGAACACATTAGAAAACGCTCGACATATGGTGATATATGATTGTAATTTTGCTGATCATTCCGAAACTGATTAATATTCGGATTATAGAGTCTAATACCAAAAACAAAACGTACTATTTTGTTTATTAAAAGTCTAACTTTTGCAATATTCTAGACTATACAGTCAGCGGAGAGTAAAACAAACCTTTTTATATACACAATTTATATGATATGAAAAGTCAAGTCTATCATCTAATATAATTCCCCAATATCTTAAGTTTGTCAACAATTTCAATTTCTCTTTGGCCCATATGTATCATTGAACTATCAAGATTCAGAGAACCAAATTTCATTATCCTCGTCTTATTTACATTTAGTATAAAGAAATTGGAAATCATCCACGAATTAACCGTATCCAACACCACATTAACCCTACTTTGCAAAATCTGCCCTGAACTATTACCATGAATAAGTAATTGAATATCGTCAGCAAAAGCATATACACAATTTTAGACGTTTAAGACATTTTTGAAGGGGGGTTTGTATGGGGGCTAGGGTCAAATAAAGGCCGATCATTACGAAAATCTGCAGTGTCATTTATATTTATATAAAACTTATTTGTGCCAATTTTTAGAGAGATAATAGTATATTTGACGTAATTATGGCATAAAAAGCCCAAATCGGGAGGTACGGTTTTATGGGTGCTAGGTGAAATAATGGACCACCATTGTCAATAGGCTTCGTTCTTGTGCAAAAAACATGCTTGGTCCAAATTTCATCAAATTATCTTGAAAATTGCGGACTATACCTTGCGCACAATGTTTACATGGACAGCCCAGGCGGACAGACGGACGGACATGTCTTAATCGACTCAAAATGTGATTCTGAGTCGATCGGTATACTTAAAGGTGGGTGTAGGACCAAATATATATATATATATATATATATATATATATATATAATATAAACTTCAAAACAATTAGAAAAAAAACGTAATTTTTTTCGAGGTAGTCTGAAATATTTCCCATAGCCCCCATACAAAGGTATATATTCCCGGAAATTAGTTTATCGTTAATAACTCCCTCAAATATATCGGTATCAACACAAATTTTTGTACATAATATGAACATAAATCATACCATCAACGTAGATCTCAGTCGGTCCAAAATTGGTCATTGCTCCCATATAAGGCCCACTTCCGAAAATCAGTTAAAAGCTCATATTTCATTGTCAAATAAAGCTATCTTGATAAAATTCGACACAAATATGTTTAGTCGAAATATGAATCACCCTACGAAATTTTTTCCGGATAGGCCCATAATTGGTCATAGCTCAAATATAAGGTCCACTTCCGAAAATCACTTAAACGCATATATTTCATTGAATTATAAAGCTATCGGTATAAAATTCGTCTTGAATATGTTTTGTGTACATTCAAATCATTCCACTAAATTTTTTACGGATCGGTCCATTATTGGTCATAGCTCCCATATAAGGCCCACTTCCGAATATCGCTTAAAAGCACATATCTCATTATCAAATAAAGCAATCTTGATAAAATTCGACACAAATATATTTTGTCTTTCTATGAGTCATTCTACGAAATTTTTTCCGGATAGGCTCATAATTGGTCATAGCTCCAATATAAGGTCCTCTTCCGAAAATCACTTAAACGCATATATTTCATTAAATTCTAAAACTATAAGGATAAAATTCGACACAAATATGTTTTGTGTACATATAAATCATTCTACCACTTTTTCCTGGGTCGGTCCATTATGGTCATAGCTCCGATATAAGTCCCACTTCTAAAATAACTTAAAGGCACATATTTCATTGTCAAATAAAGTTATCTTGGTAAAATTCGACACAAATATGTTTTGTCTCTATATGAATCACTCTACGAAATTTTTCAGGATAGGCTCCCATAGAGGGTCCACTTACGAAAATCACTTAAACGCATATATTTCTTTGAATAATAAAGCTATCGTGATAAACTTGAATATGTTTTGTGAGCATATAAATCATTCTACCAAATTTTTTCCGGATTGGTCCATATATGGTAATATTATCTATATAAGGTCCACTTCAAGAAAATCACTTAAACGCACATATTTCATTATCAAATAAAGATATCTGATTTCTGTAAGGTCATAGCTCCTATACTATTAGAGTTCTTGCATCCGATAACTTATCTTATCGGTCGATAATTGGTAAGGACCATTTTCCGAAAATTACTCAAATGCACATTGAAAATCAAAGTTATCGGGATTAAATTCGACACAAATGTTATATTTTGTATTTATATATATTCTACGGAATTTTTTTCCGGATCGGTCCATAAGTTGTCTTAGTTCTCATAAAAAATAAATTCAAAATGAGTATGTTCTGAGTACAGATAAATCATTTGTTAAAATGTTTTTGAACTGGCCTATTAATATAAATATTTCTGGACCTAATTAAAATTAGTTTGACATATGCATAAATGTTAATACCCTCAATACGGAAACAAAAATTTTGCCAAGTTTTCTAAAGATTAGATAGTTAAATGGGTTTTAATAAAAAGTAGCTTGCTGGTGGAGGGTATTTAAGATTCGGCATAGCCGAATATAGCACTTTAACTTGTTTAAATAAATATTGAATTCAATTAATAAATTATATAATTCTTTTATTTGCAAAAATTTTCAATTATTTCCGTAATTAAATTGGTGACCCCGTGTAAATTTTGTTGCCTGTAATTTTTTTGCAAATTTCGGCCATTTTGTCGCTATATTTTTGACAAAAGAAATCACGCCATATTTTTCTCCACTACAATGTCTCAAGACGACAGAGGCCCTAACGATAGTGGAATTTCACATGCGTCTGCTGGGAAAATTTCAGTTGTCTATGCAAGATTACCGGTTCCCCAGATGTCGAGCTACAATATAGAAGCATGGTTCACGACTACGGATTTTTGGTTCACCGCGTCTGGCATATCGGCAGACAGACAAAAAATGGCAACGGTGCTAGCGGCATTGGACCGAAGTCTAATATCGCAATTGTCTGATGTTATAGCAACACTGCCCCAATCAGACCGGTACGCATACGTAAAATCAAAACTTATCGAGCACTTCGCGAACAGCGTCGCCTCAACCGGCTTTTATCAGAACTTCCTTTAAGGGATAAAATACCGTCTGAGCTTTATTTCGAAATGAAAAGTGTTGCGGGAGGTACATTACGAGAAGCAGCTTTAAAAGGCCTGTGGACGAAGCGTTTGCCCGATATGGCGCAACCAGTGATCGCAGCATCGACTGGTCCAGCTGCTGAATTTACTAAAATTGCGGATTCAATTGTTGACGCCATGTCTCCTAGTCAAATGAATCGCGTCCAGGAACATCCAATCACCGAAATCAATGAACTGCGTGCAGCAGTTATCGACTTGGGTAAGAAGTTTGAAAAGTTTTCCATGCGTTCACGATCACGCACCCGAACTACACAACGTAACCGTTTAAAAAGCCGTCCACCATATAACATTGAAGCAACCGGTTTCGAGTGCTGGTACCATAAGAAATATGGTCGCCCAAAAGTGCCGCAGTCCATGTAGACATAGACATAGTAAATACCCTTATTACTCCTGCATTGTCTTCTTCTACTTCATCCAACTGACTGTAGGCGAAATTACACGTACCAGTTGCCAAATTTTTCGCCTACAAGTTAAAGATAATTATTCAAACAAACATTTTCTCATCGACAGTGGTGCCGACATTTCTGTCTTGCCTATAACCCAACTATCATTTGACATCCGTCCTACAGCTGTAAATTGAACCCCTATTAAAGTAGTTGGTAAAAACGCGTGAAACTTGATTTTGGGTTCCATCGTGATTTTTATTGGTCATTCGTGATAGCAGATGTGACGTCACCAATCATCGGCTCTGACTTTATTAAACATTATGATTTACTCATTGATTTACGACGAAATCGTCTTATTGACAATGCTACCGGACTCGTCACAAGTCTTTTACCGTCAACGCATAGAACTGCAGCTGTTATCAAAACATTCGACGAAGGCGACCCTTTTGCTGACATTTGCGTCAATTTCCCGATATAACCAAAATTTTGCCATATGGCTCGAAAACCAAATCTACTATTTCTCATCGGATCGAAACTTCAGGACAACCCGTTTTTTGCCGACCTCGTCGTCTTACGCCGGAAAAGCTGGCTGCTGCTAAAGTTGAATTCGATTCGATCGATCTGAAGACGAACTAGCCCATGTCACTTTATTAGCACACCCAGCTGCTAACGCTGAACTAGCAATTCTCGTAGATGCTTCCGATAAAGCTGTTGGTGCAGCCCTACATCAGCAAATTGAAGGTAACTTACAGCCTTTGGCCTTTTACTCAAAAGCATTAACAACTACACAGCAATATTACTCTACATATGATAGAGAGCTTACAGCTATCTATCAAGCTGTGGTCCATTTCCGCTATATGATTGAAGGTCGAAATTGCTATATAGTTACCGACCACCGTCCACTTATTTTTGCGTTCCAACAAAAGCTCGAGAAAGCGTCGCATCGAAGAATCAGGCAGCTAGATTTTATTAGCCAATTTTCGACCGATATTCGACATTTGCCAGGCTCAGCAAACGTTACAGCCGACGCGTCGATTCTATAAAAAACATCATAGACTATTCTCGAATAGCAGCTGCCCAAAAGTCTGACAAACAGCTTCAGGAAATGCTTCAACATCCCGATGCAACTGATAATTCGCTAAAATATTTACAGTTCCAGGTTGCAACGATCAATTGGTGAGTGATTCAATGACGTCACGCATTAGGCCTTACATTCCAAAAGAATTCCAGCATCAAATCCTAACAACAATTCACGGCCTGTCGCATCCAGGTGTTCGAGCCGCTGTTAAGTTAGTCACCGACAGGTTTTGTTGGCATGGTATCAAAAAAAGTACGGCCAATTACGTTCGAAACTGCCTACAGTGCCAAAGGTCAAAAATTCATCGCCATACCCGCTCTGCACCTGCCAAATACGAACCGCCTAAAGAACGCTTCGCTCATATAAACATCGACATCGTTGGCCCGTTTCCATTATGTGAAGGACAACGATATTGTATTACAATAGTCGAACGTTTTACACGCTGGCCGGAAGCTGTCTGGTATAGGAACCAGACATGTCCGCGGAAACTATCGCAAAAGCTTTACTAGCTCAATGGATCTCAAGATTCGGAGTCCCTGCTAAAATAACATCCGACCGTGGACGCCAATTCGAGTCATCCATCTTTGCTGAACAATCAGTACAATTGGTGCAACACACCTACGTACTACACCGTACCACCCCACAGTCAAACGGCATATTATCGAAAGATGGCACCGAACTCTCAAAGCAGCTATATTGTGTCACAATTCATCGAGATGTGTTCATCACTTACCAGCTATTTTATTAGGTCTACGAGTCGCCCTTTAAACCGGACCTTAATGCATCGCCTGCCGAGCTGGTTTATGACACAACATTAACAGTGCCTGGAGAATTTTTTCAACAATCAAACAATCTAGTGAGTTTGTCTCCGAGTATCGAGCGAGTATGCAACTTATGCCGACCGACACTGCTCATCATTCAACACCTCAAACTTTTGTCTCGAAGAATCTTCAGAGTTCAACCAATGTTTTGTACGTAACGACTTCCGTTACACATTCCCTTACGACGGTCCATACAAAGTACTAAAGCGCTCAAAACAAATTTTTCACCATTGAAAAGCAAGGACGTAAAAGCACGATCAGTATCGACCGATTAAAACCTGCTTTCATCTCAACCAATAATCTAGACAGTTACCCATCAGTAGCAGAAGTGCCTGCCTCTCCCTCTGGAAGTAAAACTCAATCCCAAACTCTACCTTATAGTAAAAACGAGCGAGTTTCAAAAGATAATAACATTTCACCAGAAATACACCAATCAGTAACAAAAAGAAGTGGGCAGACGAGTCACAATTCCACTAAGGTTCAGGTGACACCCCACTGGCGGGGGAATGCTGTGGCAGCACTGTTGCTACCAATTACTAAAGTACTCAGTACTCTTCTTTATAATTAATAATCGTTATTTTAGAATAAGTCATTTTGTTTTATTCCTTCTCTACCTTCTCTCAAAGAAGCAACACCCGCGTTTCTATTTAAAATATTGCTTTAAATTAATAATTAGTTATTTAAATAAAATATTGAATTCAATTAATAAATTAAATAATTCTTTATTTGAGTTAAAAAATATTTTTTTGATAGATATCCCATTCGCATCCCATTATGGGACTATAAAGCCCTGCAAGGAAATTGTAAAAGCTTTCTTTTAATTTAATCAAAAAGGAAATTTTGAAAACAATTTAAAAAAATAATTTAAATTTTTTTGGAAGGAATGAAGAAATCTGAACTTCTTTGGACAATTTTTGCTAGGATCAAGAAGTGAAAAGTTACACTCAATTGAATAAAACCGTGTATGACCAAAATGTCCAACTTTGACCCTCTCTAAGTCCTGCAGTTATTGACCGATAGAGCTGAAAAAATCCAATAGTAGCAACCTTAGTGCAAATTTCGTCAAAATCGATTTTTTGAGTTGGGTTACTTGACATGAAATTCCCCATATACATTCCATCACCACTGATGGTGTTGGAGGGTATAAAAATTACGACGAATTTTATTCAATGACGTAATTCGTTTCCTACTACACATATTGTGTAGTAGGAAACTTTTTATTTGCTCAATGATTTCTGTTAGTTTCAACGGTATTAACACAACCAGACACATTAGCTGGTGGCGTCGAAAGTCCATTAGTTAAATTTTAAAACGAAAACATGAGCGGAGAGAGTATAAGGATAAAATAGTGAGTTGTTTATTGATCATAAAGTACAATGTTGTGTACATTGTAAATGGACTCTTTGTCATCATATAACATAATAATAAAAATAATACATGAGGGCCAAACATGTTGACAAATTAGATAATCCTACAAATTGACAAAAATGCTTTTCAGGTAACAAAAGCCAGTAAACGTCTCATGTTTCTCTTAATCTATGTATATAAATATTTATAATATTACATAAGGCGTTTAAACAGTAAATTGTTTTTTTTGGTTTATTACGGACATTTTCTATACAAAATTCCTAAATAAACCATCAACAACCTTAGTATGCATTTATGAATATGGAGGTAAATATCTGTTAGTTGGAATTAATTTTAAGTCAGGTGTATTTTAAATAGAATGTACTATGTACATTGTACATATGTAAGTGCATTAGAAAACATATTTTTTCTAAGAAATCAATGAATGTATTTTGGCAACTTTTAGATGTGCCGATTAATAATTTTTACTTGAATGAAAATTAGTTTCTTGATTAACGTACTATATATGTATTAGGGTGATCGATTATTCGACATTTTCCAAAAACCGGTTTTCGAATAGTTCGACAGTTGACATTTGAAAAAAACCGGTTGACATTTTTAAAATCCAGAAAAAAACCGGTTAACCGGTTTTTCATAATACAGTTTTCGTTTATAGCCATCACTGTTATTTTCATATTAGTTATATTATCAATTTTATTACATTTAAAGTTTTCTGTCGATCAATTTCATATAAAAAGATTACTTTATGTTATTTTTGATACTAGCTTACCCAGTGTGCTTTTCTACACTAAAAACCATATTCCCATATAAATTTTTTTTAGTTGTTTTATATTCCCAGATATACGACTTTGAGTATTTAATTTATATGGAAGGAGCCACACCCAGTATTTCTAGTCGACTTATTCTTAAACCAAATGTTCATATTGATTCTAAAGCTACTTGTACAATAGTTCAGGTCTCCTACCTGTTGTAGTTTCCATAGGTGTCAAGTTGTTCTTGCAAAATTTGATGATTATATCTCTAATCTCCTATATATACGAAATTTTGTATTTTATTCTTATGCGCCCCCTAATGCTTATCCGCCAATTTATTACACTAATGTTCACATGGATGTCCAAGTAGTTCTTGCAAAATTTGAGAATTCTATCTCCGGTTTTGTCTAAAATATTCATATTATTACTAAAGTGGCTCTCATAAAATTTGAGGACTCTAACTTATATATTACGCCTACTATACTTAGTCCGCCCATTTTGCCCACAATTGTTCATATCTATGTCAAAATTGTCTATACAAAATTTGAGGACTGTACTTTTAATACTTACTTTGTTAGTGGGCGTGGCACTTTGCCTACTTGAAATATCAAGGCATACACAAACACACTGAAAATTTAAGAAAATCGGTCTAGCAGTTAAGCCGTCTATAGACTTCAAACAAATAAACAAACAAACCCACAAATAAACACACATTCATTTTTATATATGTATATCGATTCATATGGGAGGTGACGCTCCCCATAGGTAGTCCGCCATTTTATTACCTAAAATTTTTACACTGATGTTAAAGTTCTTCTAGCTCTAATAGTTTCCAATATAAACGAATTTTTGTATTTAAATTATATGGGAGGTGCCACGCCCCCTGCTGCAAGTCCGCCCTCTTTTGGTACTAAATAATCATATTGACAATAAGTGTCTCCGGCAATATTTGAGGACTCTAACTGTTATATTTTCTCAGATATACTGATTTAATATTTTCTTAATATGGGGGGATTAGAATGTGCCACGCCCACTATAGCCATTCCGCCCATTTTGTCCACAAATATTCTTATGGACGTCAAAGTTGTCCATAACAATTTTTAGTACTCTAGCTGCGACTTTTAATACTTATTTTGTGTGTGGGCGTGGCTTCTCGCCTAATTGAAATTTCAAAGTAAAAAGTAGCCTATAACCTATTCCCGACATACAGGAATACACTGTGAAAATTTCAAGAAAATCGGTGTAGCCGATTAGAAGTCTATAAACTTCAAATATACAAACATACAAACACACATTCACTTTTATACCCTCCGCCACCATCAGTGATGATAGAGGGTATATATAAGTTTATCATTCCGTGTGTAACACCAAGAAATATTCATCTAAGACCCAACAAAGTAAATATATATTCTGGATCCTTATGAAATTCTGAGTCGATTTAGCTGTGTCCGTCTGTCTGTCTGCCTCAAACACTCTCACGTTAAAACTAAACAAAATAAATCAGCCAAATTCACTGAAAATATTCACTATTGTCCTAAGCAGTTTGGTATTGAAAATCGGTCCACAACGTAAAAAGTTATGAGTACAAATTTCAGACTACCTCGAAAAAAATTAAGTTTTCACTTGGCAAAATATTTTTCGGATTGGTCCATAATCGAGCTTAAAGTAGATATAAAACACCCTGATAAATTTTTTCCAGCTCGGCCCATAATTGCTCACAGCTCCCATGTAAGGTCAACTTTAGAAAATTACTTAAATGCTTTACTAATTTAGAAATAAAGATATTGAAATAATATTCAACATAAATATGTATGGTGTAAATATATCACTCTGCAAAATGTATTTTGGATCGGTCCATAATTGGGCATAGATCCCATATAAGGCCCATTTCCAATAACCACGTAAACACACATATTTCATAACTGAATGAAGATATCGGTATAATATTAGTCATGAATGTTTTTATAGTAGATATGAAACGCCCTGCGAAATGTTTTCCGAATTGTACCTTGCCTTAGATATACTTAAGCCGTTTATTATACCCTACACCACTTTAGTGGGGAGGGTATATTGGGTTTGTGCTGATGTTTGTAACGCACAATAATATTGGTCCTATACCCACCTTAAAGTATACCAATAATTTTCAGAATCATTTTATAAGTCGATTTAGCTATGTCCGTCCGTCTGTCCGTCCGTCCGTCTGTCCATGTAAACTTTGTAATCAAACTACAGGTCGCAATTTTGAAGATAATTCAATGAAATTTGGCACATGATCTTTATGGTATCGTAGACGAAGCCTATTGAAAATGGTTAACATCGGTCCATTATTTCACCTAGCCCCCATACAACTGAACCCCTCGAATAGGGCTTTTAAAACTTGTAATCAAACTACAGGTCGCAATTTTGAAGATAATTCAATGAAATTTGGCACACGATCTTCTATGGTACCGGAGACGAAGCCTAATGAAAATGGTTAACATCGGTCCATTATTTCACCTAGCCCCCATACAACTGAACCCCCGAATAGGGCTTTTAAAACTTGTAATCAAACTTCAGGTCGCAATTTTGGAGATAATTCAATGAATTATGTCACATGATCTTTTATGGTACCGTAGACAAAGCCTATTGAAAATGGTTACCACCGGTCCATTATTTCACCTAGCCCCCATACAACTGAACCCCCGAATAGGGCTTTTAAAACTTGTAATCAAACTACAGGTCGCAATTTTGGAGATAATTCAATGAAATTTTGCACATGATCTTTTATGGTACCGTAGATGAAGCCTGTTAAAAATGGTTTACATCGGTCAATTATTTCACCTAGCCCCCATACAACTGAACCCGCCGAATAGGGATTTTAAGTTCATAATTATGTTTAATATACTCATATCTCGACAAAAAGCTGCAATAACCAAGTTGTATACAAGACTTGATGACCCCCACGAATTCCATAATAATAGGTTCTCATATGACCCTAGCCCCTATGAAAAGCCCCCATCAAATTTCACTTAAATGTCCACAATTTTATTCAACAATAAACGGCTTAAGTATGTATATCTAAGGCAAGGTACAATTCAACCTAAATGCTTTATTATGGCAACTAAATCACATTATATTTTTGTCAAAGGTGTAGGGTATTATATGGACGGCCTCTCCCGACTATAATTTCTTACTTGTTGTTGAATAAAATTGTGGACATTTAAGTTAAATTTTGAAGTGGGTTTTGTATAGGTATATATGGTAAAATAACACCCTATAATTATAAAAATAATGAGAGTCATCGAGGCTAGTATAGAACTTGGTTTTGCAGCTTTTTGTCGAGATACGAGTATATTAAACATAATTGTGAACTTAAAAGCCCTATTTGTCGGGTTCAGTTGTATGGGGGCTAGGTGAAATAATGGACCGATGTTAACCATTTTCAATAGACTTCGTCTCCGGTACCATAGAAGATCGTGTGCCAAATTTCATTGAATTATCTTCAAAATTGCGACCTGTAGTTTGATTACAAGGTTTACAAGCCCTATTCGGCGGTTCAGTTGAATGGGGACCAGGTGAGATAATAAACCGATGTTAACCATTTTAAATAGACTCCGTCTCTGGTACCATAGAAGATCGTGTGCCAAATTTCATTGAATTATCTTCAAAATTAAGACTTGAAGTTTGATTACAAGCCCTATTCAGGGGATCAGTCGTAGGGGGGCTAGGTGAAATAATGGACCGATCTTAACCATATTCAATAGGCTTCGTCTCCGGTACCATAGAAGATTATGTGCCAAATTTTATTGAATTATCTTCAAAATTGAGACCTGAAGTTTGATTACAAGCCTTACAAGCCCTATTCAGGGGTTCAGTTGTATGGGGGCTAGGTGAAATAGTGGACCGATCTTAACCATTTTCAATACGCTTCGTCCAACAATAGAAGATAATGTACCAAATTTCATTGAATTATCACCAAATCGACTCAGAAAATGATTCTACGCCGATTGGTATACTTTAAAGTAATGTTGTGTATAAATCTATATACATAAAAGCAAGTAAGAAATTATAGTCGGGCGAGGCCGACCATATAATACCCTACACCTATTACAAAAATCAAATGTGATTTGTTTTCATAATAAAGCATTGTAGTTGAATTGTACCTTGCCTCAGATATACTTAAGCCATTTATTGTTGAATAAAATTGTGGACATTTAAGTCAAATTTTGAAGGGGGCATTGTATAGGTGCTATGGTCAAATGAGACCCTATAATTATAAAATTCATGAGAGTCATCAAGGCATAGGTTAGGTTAGGTTATTGAGGCAGTCGGCCATTTGACCGACTCACTTGGGTCCTAATGGTCCCGTTGTGATACCCTATAGTGGATCCTGCCAAGAGAAGACCAACCTATGGGACATTACATGTCCGTGATTTACATGTGCCAGAGGCACGAATGAACGATTCAATCTTATATATGTCTGTATTAGATAAAGCCGCAAGTTCATGCAATATTGGACTGCCTAGAAACTCAGTCCTGATATTAGATAGGGCAGGGCAGAGGCAGAGAAAGTGTTCTACAGTTAACTCTTCTTCCTCACTTTGACAGCTCCTGCAATAATCATTGTATGGAAGATTTAGTCTTCTTGCATGCGCACCTATAGTACAGTGCCCTGTTAGGATGGCTACCAGTTTGCGTAGTCTCATCCTTGTAAGCCCCATCAGACAGAAAGACCTTCGCTCATCATAGAGAGGCCAGGTCATTCTTGATGTAGAGCAATAGGTCAATGATGACCATCTGGTCTGAGCAGACCCATAGAGTTCATGCTGAATAAAAACCTTACAGCATGAAAGCGGAACACCGACTAGTGTGTCAGTGTCCCCTATATGAAGGCGGGAGCCAGTTTTTGCTAGTTCGTCCGCTTTTCTGTTTCCGGGAATGTTAGAATGACCCGGTACCCAGAGTAGTTCCAGGCACGAATGGTTCGCCATCTCGTCAAGAGACACCCGACATTCGCAAACCAGTCTGGATGTCGTGTAGACACCAGTTAGAGACTTTATAGCAGGTTTACTGTCAGTACAAATTCGGATATTAACATTGTATATCCTATAGTACCTCATCCAGTTGACCGCTCTTTTTATAGCTGAGATTTCAGCCTGTAGGACGCTGCAGTTATCGTTCAGCTTAAAACATACCGCTTTATTTAAGCGGGGAATAAAGAAGCCACCACCCACGCCTGTAGTGGACTTAGATCCATCAGTAAAGATGTCAAGTGTTTCGCCTTCTGAGAAGGATGGTTCATTTGACATCCTAACTTTGAATCTTTTGTCCGGAAGGAGCGTGGGAGAGCAGTAATCTATATTTCGGGGATGTAAGACATACTTCCCAGAAGCATGACCATGTCGGTTTGGCTTCCATATTCCGGCAGCGTGAAGTCTGACCGCCGAGTTTAATGCCAGTTGCCTGGCCATCAGATCGGCAGGCAACCAATGCATAAGTGTGAACAACACCTGTGATGGCGTACTTCTAATCGCACCGGTGATCATTAGTGCAGAAGCTCGCATTATTCCCTCAGTATGATTGCAGTAGGTGGATTTTTCCAAAGCTTTCCACCAGACAAGCGCTCCATACATCAGAATAGGCTTTATAACCATGTCGAAGATCCATTTTGCAGTCTTGGGACTAATTCCCCAGTTCTTACCAATGGCCTTCCTACATGCGTACAACGCGATAGATGCCTTAGAGGCTCTCGCTTTGATGTTTAGATTCCATAGTAGCTTAGAATCGAGAATGATACCTAAGTATTTTGCATTGTCGGAGAGTTTAAGCTCTACCCCATTCAGGCGAGGAAGAGGAAAGGAGGGAATCTTGTATATGTTCGAGAATAGCACAAGTTCGGTCTTCCCAGGATTGACACTGAGACCACTGTTGCAGCTCCATCGACTCAGTCGGCTCAGTGATTGTTGCAGGCATTGTGAGATGGTGGTTAGGTGTTGCCAGAGACAGCGACCGCCACGTCATCCGCATATGCAATAGTCTTGCACTTCATGGAATCGAGTTCCATGAGTAGTGAGTTAATGGCAATGTTCCAAAGAAGAGGTGATAAGACTCCTCCTTGTGGAGTGCCGCGTTTCGCCATCCTGTAGACAGTGGAATTTCCCATGGTAGAAATTATGACTCGATTAGTCAAAAGTCTACTAATAAATTGGGAGATCGGCTGGGTAACCCCCAGTCTGGCCAGTTCCAATAATATTGATTCTGGTAGTACATTATTAAAGGCCCCTTCAATATCAAGGAAGGCTACTAATGCATATTCCTTATGCTCGAGGGATTTTTTCAACAAAGCCTACGAGTGAGTGAAGTGCAGTCTCAACAGATCTACCTTTCATATAGGCATGTTGAGATGCAGATAAACGGTCAGAATCGATCGTACTTCTAATGTGCAGATCGATAATCCTTTCCAAGGTTTTCAAGAGAAAGGATGACAGACTGATTGGCCTGAAATCTTTCGGTTTAGTATGAAAGGCCTTCCCCCCTTTAGGGATAAAGACCACCGTGCATCTGGTCCAAGATTCAGGAATGTAGGACCATTCAAGACAGGCCGAGTAGATTCTAGTCAGCCAGGGGATTATGACATCCTCATTGTGCTGGAGATCAGCAGGTATTATACCATCAGGACCCGGTGATTTATACGGGTCAAAGCTCTCGAGGGCCCATTTCAGCTTATCCTCATTAATGAGATTGTTTGCTTCCATGCACGTATCAGAGAGTTCATTGGAGAGCCCCCCCGTGAGAGGAGAGTTACCAGGAAAATGGGCGTCAAGGAGGACTTCTAGAGTCTCCTTACCGCAAGTTGTCCATGAGCCACAATCCTTTTGGATGTAGCTAGGAACAACCGTCGATGTAGACAGTATTTTCCGCAAGCGGCTCGTCTCAGAAGATCCCTCCACGCCGCTACAGAAGGATAACCAAGACTTGCGTTTTGCATTCCTGACCAGGTTTTTGAACCTGTTCACTGAGGCTTTATACTCCGACCAATTTCCTAGTCGTTTGGCCTCATTAAACAATCTGCGACACGCTTTGCGAGTGTCTGCTATTTCCGAGGACCACCATGGTGGTTTACTCTTACCTTTACAGACCTTTGGTCTGCAAGATTCCGAGATTGCTCTGTCGAACGCATTTGTAAGTACGTTAGTCGCATTCTCAATATCCGATCGATTTTGTATGTTCGGTGGTTGCTGGAGAAGGTTGGATAGGATCTCATGTTGTCTTGTCTAATCCGTTCTTTTCCTATTTCGAATAGGCATAGCATTCGTTTCCCTGACCTTTATTATAAAGTCAATATACATGTGATCAGAAAAGGAGCAGTCTTTTGAGACCCTCCATTCCCTGATCATGTTAAAATGCCTAGAACTAACTAGCGTAATGTCTAAAACCTCCCTTCTGTTCGAAACCACAAAGGTAGGTTCTGAACCAGTATTAACTACATCAATACCATTGCAAAGAATAAAGTTGAAAATTGACTCACCCCTTGCTTTGATATCCGAGCTGCCCCATATCTCATGATGTGCATTGGCGTCAGCCCCAATTATAATCGGCAACTTTTCATTGTTCGCCCTATTTACAATATCGCGAACCTTTTTGTTTGGCGGTGGTTCGCAGTGGTCATGGGCCATGTAACAGGAGACCACTAGTATGGTACCAGAGCTTGTCTCCCAGGCCGCTACAACAGTATCTTCATCGCTGTAATCAGAGAGGATGAAGACCTTTAGATCGCTTTTGGCAAGTATACATGATCTAATCCTACCTGTACCATTCATGTATAAAAGCTTATAGCCTTTGATACTAAGTCCGCAAACCCTTTCACGGTGGATCCAGGGCTCTTGGACCAGTATGAGCTCCTCCCCTCTCTCTGCCAACCGGAGGAGCAGGGCAGCCGAAGCTGCTTTAGAATGGTGAAGGTTAATTTGTGTGAACTTCACCATTCTTCTTCTTCTTCTTCGAGACGCGTATAACGGTGACGTTGGCGTCCTCTTGATCGGATTTCAGGAGGTCGTCCTCGTCAACAGTTTCGCCGCCGTCGACTGTCTCTTCAACCCCCTCGAAAAACTCACCAACCAGTTGTGAATTGGTTGTGGAGTCCTCCTCGGCGATTGAACTGGCAGCCTCGTCGCACGACATCTCTTCCGGAGCCGGATTCTCGTCATTTTGAACAGTTTTGTCCTTGTCGTCACCTCGGTAGACACGGAGAAATATCGACTCAAAGACCTTTCCTCGTCTCTCCCGAAGCGGCGCCAAAGACTCCTTGTTCATAACGACGGTGATCCTTCTGGAGTGTCCTTCAGATTCGGATACCCTGACTACCTTCCAGTCATGAGTGGGGATTTCAGGGTTTCCAATCTTCAGTAACTCCAATATCTCCTCTGGTTTCGCTGGCTCGTCGGGAACCAGGGCAGTGGACCTAGGCCGGCGTGGTATCTCGTCAACAGAGACCACATCCAGCTTCGCTCCATCCCACAGGCCATCCAAAAGAGCTATCGCCAGCTTAAGTAACTGAGCAGATCGCTCATTTGAGCAG
>NW_023996597.1:0-15000 GCF_015586225.1 Lucilia sericata | reverse complement strand
CTACGCGCAGAATGTGACGTCGAGGGTTGAGGAGACGGTGATCGTGAGTTCGAGCGTGTTGGGCTTATACCGAAATCTTTAAAAATCCTAGGATTAATATGGAGAAGGGAGTGATGAAACTTATTACAATGTCGACAGCCATGCTTTGCGAGACAAGTTCCTTGCGAGTGGTCGTGAGCTAAGCAATTTTTACAATATTTGTGAGTTCTCACGGAATCGAGGTGTTCTTTCATGTTCATAGCTAGGAATTTGCGGCAAGTGCGTAATGGATGCGGACGAGAGCACAGACGGTAAAGGAACCTGTTGTAGTTGCTAGGCAGCTTAATGTGTTGTTGGCGACGTCGACGACTATTGCAGCTTTTGACGGTTTTAGTTTGGCCCTTTGGCATGATGCTCTGAAAGGAATGAAGTTGTTTGGAAGATCTTAGAGAATGTTGAGAGGAAGTGGATGATTAGGATTCGAATAAACAAACTAATTTATGGATTGGCTTTGTTATTAGACAACGTTGCGTATATACGTCGGCAACTCGTACTTTCTTATCGGATCCGGTATGCACCTTTTCAATTCTTCCTAGCCGCCAAGAGTTTGGAGGGAAATTTTCATCCTTTATGACAACTAATGTCCCTGGTTTGACATTATCGTCGGAAGTCTTCCATTTAGTTCGTTTCTGTATCTCCTTCAAATATTCGTTTTTCCAACGAAAGCAGACGTTGCCAACGATTAACAATGGATATCGGACTTTCGTTAATCTTAGGATAAATAGGAAAAAGGATAGGGGAACCTATGAGGAAATGACCTGGACTTAAGGCGGAAAGATCTGACGGATCTTGCGATTCTTGGAAAATAGGCCGAGAGTTGAGACAGGCTTCAATTCGAGCGAGAATAGTGGAAAACTCTTCAAACGTGTATTTAAAACAACCCACGGTTTTACGAAAATGTGATTTGAAGCTCTTGACTCCTGCCTCCCAAAGGCAACCCATATGCGGAGAACCCGGAGTAATAAAATGCTAGCTCAGGTTCTGGTGAGCGTAGCTAGAAGTGAGCAATTCACGAGACTATAGCATGAATTCTCTTTGGATAATCTTTGACGCTCTTACGAATGTAGCTCCATTATCGGAATGTAGATGGAGTGGACAACCACGACGAGAAACAAACCTTTGAAAAGCGGCAAGGAATGCAGATATGGACAAATCTGTTGTAGCTTCCAAGTGAAAAGCATACAAACACACACATATAGCCTTTAGTCATACGAAAACCTCTACCTGAATAAGATTTGATATCAAATGGGCCTGCAAAGTCTACTCCCGTATGAGAAAATGGAAATTTCAGATCGCTCGGATGGCAAGGCAGCCATCATCTGTTGCTGACATCTTTTACGGTAGATAATACAGGAAAAGTGTACTTTTACATTCTTCTTTTCAATTTCTGTATCAGGAACATTTGACTTATCAGACATTGGCCAATTTGCTCTTGATTCTCTTAACCAATCAGGTCCAAAAAAAGTCTTAGAGGGAAGACTACCAGAAAGCTGTGGAACTACTAAAGCGGTAATGAGCAGCTTTATATCTGGATTGATAATGGAACTGATCAAGAATGAACATTGTTTATCAGTACTAGCGGATATGGTGTTATTTAGTCCGGAAACTTAAGCATTAGTGCGTGTTGAAGGATGTTTCAGTAGATTAAACATCCGTTCCGAAATAAATGAACCTTCTGAACCTAAGTCTATTAAAGCTCGAGCAGGGTATCTATTATCCAAGTAACAAATTTCAATCATTGCCGTACTTAGTAAAGCGCCAGTAGAATTTACTGTAAAACAAGATGTAACAACTTCAGTAGGAGCGGAGTTCGAATTCAATTACTAGAATTCGAACTAGTTACAAATGGTGCTGAATTTGGATTAAGGTTGGAATTGGCGCTTGTAATGGAGTAGCTATGTCAGTTTCTTTGTGGAGCAAGGTATTGTGTCTTTTATGACAACGGAAGCAAATGATTTTGCTGTTGCAGTTTTTGACTGAATGAGTTGTGGAAAAGAATTGAGTCATAGGCTAAGCTTTTTAATCTGCTTGAGGCGTTGAGAATGACCCATTTGCAAAAACTTTTGCGTATTGGATGATACTCATTGGTACACAATTGACATTTAGGCTGGGTTACGTTAATTTGGAAAGCATTGACTAGTTTGGACGAACGATTCAACTTCTTAGATTTGGACTCGGTAGGCTGAACGTATTTCGGACACGGATTCCAAAGACCTGTAACGATTTGTCAGGAATAAATCTAAATCAGACCATTTGGTAATCGACGTTTTATCTTTTAAGCCTTGTCAAGGTTGAATCTGGCAGCTTATTGGAACACAGGAAAACAAATATAGGGTCCCAGCTGTCAACGTCTATGCGATGGAGTCGTAAAATGGATATACATGAGTTTATGTCTCTTTGCAAATGTTGAATATCCTTTGCCGATTCGGAAGATATGCTAGGGAGATTAAATAGGATTCGAAGTTGTCCATTAACTTGAACCCGACGATTCTCAAATCGTTCTGTCAGATTTGACCAAGCTAAATCAAATCCCTGATTTGTTAAAGGGTTCATCTTAACAATCTCCCTTGCTTCTCCTTTAGTTTTCTGAGTCAAATGGAAAGGCTTCCCAACAGGGCTTAATGCGGAATTCTGTATGAACATGGTTGTGAATGAACATGGTTGCGAATAGATGATTCAGAATTATAATGGAATTCCCCGGGATCTCTATTATCTTCGTTGTCCTTATCGAACAAACATTTTTCATAAGCCGCCTTAAGATGAACCCATGCAGACTTTATTTCCTGGCCGTGGATTTCCAACGCATGAAGAGAATTGATTAGATAACCGGCCTCAAATTCGACTATACTAGCGGCCAAGTGAATAAAGTAATCAAGCGACATGTTTAATATACCAAAAGGACAAAAGGAAAAGCACAAGCAACAATTCAAATTGAAATTCGGAATGAAATTAACTAAACTGTCGGAATTTGAAATAAAATCTAGAATAAAACCACAAAAAATTTTAAATAAACCCATCGGAATAAACGTGCAAATCAAACCAGAAAAAAAACCAGTAGTTTGGACAAAATATATTTTTCGAGGAATTGATACCTTTACGTTACTGGACTATCAGCTGCTTCAAAAAAATAAGTATGTAAGAAAGTTCGTCAACCTATTCAACGATATTTGTTTTTGGAGAAATTCTTTTGTTTTATTTATTTACAATCCTTGTAGAAAAAATATCAACAATTTAATACTTGAATTCGTTTACCAATATGTAAATTAACCCTTGGGAGCGCGAATAAAACCCAATTAGTAAAGATATATTTTTATACCCTCTATTGTTCTAAGCAGTTTGGTATGGAAAATCAGCCAAATCGGTCCACAACGTAAAAAGTTATGAGTAAAAATTTCAGACTACCTCAAAAAAAAAAGACTACCTCAGAAACTACTAAAGATAATGGAATGAATTTTGTCACACCTTATTTTCTTTACCCAGGGATCAAAAATGTTCAAACTCAAAACAATCGATTCAAAATTTCTCATAGCCCCCATACAAGGACACATATTCCCGGAAATAGATTTATCGTTAATAACTTCGGCAAAAATATCGGTATCACCACGAAATTTTGCACATATGTATATAATAAGAACAGAAATCATATTACCTACCAACGTAGATCTGTATAGGTCGATTATTGGTCACAGCTCCCATATATGGTCCACTTTCGAAAAATACTTAAATACAAATAACTAAATAAGAAATAAAGACATTGGAATAATATTCAACATAAATATGTTTTGTGTATACATATATCACTTTGCAAAATATTTTTTGGATCGGTCCATAATTGGGCATAGCTCCCATATAAGGCCCATTTCCGACAACCTCGTAAACGCACATATTTCATAACTGAATGAAGATATCGGTATAATATTAGTCATGAATGTGTTTATAGTAGATATGAAACACCCTGCGAAATGTTTTCCGTATCGGTCCATAATTAGTCACAGCTTCCCATTAATGCCCACAGTTACATATACGTAACACAAATTAATTCGAATTGCACAGAAATGGAAAATGCAAAGTTACTTTTTTCTAATGGATAGGTTAACTTAACATGTTCTTAACGATTATAAATCGAATTTGAGTAATTTTTGCCTATAGAATTGTATTTTTGGGTTATTTTGTAAAGTGCCTATTTCGTAAACCTTAGAATGTTAATAACTTCTATGTAGTTAGTAAAGTGCCTATTTCGTAAACCTTAGAATGTAAATAACTTCTATGTAGTTAGTTTTTAAAAAAAGTTTCTGACGTAAACTTATAAAGAAGTTAATGTTTATTTCCTAATTGTTTATAAACATAAACCATGTCCTTGTGGAGGATAATAAAGGTGTTACGTATATGTAACAGTGGGCAGTTCTTAGTACTTTTTGTCCCACTCTACATACGATATAAATAATGAACAACTTGCTTACTTTTTTATGAAATCTGCCTCAAAAATAGTTTTTTATCAGAGGAATGGGTTTTTAACGTAAAAAAAAAACAATATATTTTCTTGAAATATTGATATGTGATGACAAGCAATATATTTTTAATGTAAATGTTTCTATTAAATCGTCCTTTCGTGGATATTTTAAATTTGACCGCATTAGAACTTGTTCAAGGCACAGTTGGCGAATCTTAAATATATATGTTTACTAGAAAATCGGAATATAATTGCAATTATCCTTCAAAAACTAAACATGGGTTGAAGATTGTGACTAGCGCCAAGGACCTTTGGTAAATGTATGCAAAATGTGTAACGTTAGTCAATATATCTGTTGCTGCAAGAAAATATACAAATTTCTTTAAATTCATTAATTGACATTACAGAAATTACAAAATTCCACAAATTAAAATTTTATACTTTTAAATAGTTTTTTATTTTATATGAAAAAATTTTGTATGATACACCAAATTAGCTAATCCACGCTTAAAACTTAATAATTAACCAGTTTTTAAGATTTTTTTTGTAAATATATGTAACTTTTACTTAAAATACTTAAGGGACAAAAATTCGTGAGTAATGCCCACTGTTACGTAACGTCTTCTAAAATCCAAACAAGGCAAGATAGAAAAAATTTTTTAATTGAAATCGGTTTATATACACAAGTAAACTGTCATATCCAAATTTCACAATTCTACCTTATCAATAGATTCAATATTGTCCTAGGCAGTTTGGTGTTGAAAATGAGCAAAATCGTTTTACATCGGAAAGAGTTATGAATCAAAATTAAAAAAACTCTGAAAAAATGAAGCTTTTTTAACACATTCTAATACATTCATAAAATCAGCACACAATTGTTTCTATATGAAAGCTTGATTCTTGTTAAAAATATGCGGAATCGGTCCACAATTTCATGCACCTACCACACAAATGTCCTTATTCCCAGAAAATGCATTATTTGTTAATAAATTCGGGTAGAATGGCAATATCTATACAAACTTCTACTAGTAAAAGTTTTATGTCAATTGAATTCATATAGAGGAAACATTTTCTTAATCGGTACATAATTGGCCATAGCTCCCATACAAAGTCCCCTCCCAAAAATCACTTAAGCGCACGTAATGTACATTATTAAATAATGGTATCCATACAAAATTTTGCATATATAGAAATGATACTATAAAATTTGTTCACTAACGGTCTGTATTTGGCCATATCTCCCATACAAGGTCCCATCCCGAAATTCACTTAAACGCACAAAACTCATTACCAAATAATGGAATCCTTACAAATTTAGTCACAAATATTGCCTTTATATACAAATGATTCACTATCGATCCCTATTTGGTCATAGCTTCCACACAAGGTCCCCTCCCAAAAATCACTGAAAAGCACATAACTCATTACCAAATAATTGTATCCATACAAATTTTGGCACAAATATTGCTTATATAGAAAATGATACTGTAAAATTTCTATACAAAATTTTCCACAAATATTACTTTTGTATACAAAAATTTAATTTTAAAATTGTTTTACGATCGGCCCATATTTGGTCATAGCTCCCGTAGAAGATCTCCTTCAGAAAATCACGCACATAACTCATTATCAAATAATGATATCCTTACAAAATTTGACACAGACATTACTTTTGTATACAAAATGTGGTTAATGATCGGTCCCATACAAAGTCTCTTTCGAAAATCACTTTATTATCAAATAGCTATATATATACTTAGATACAAATTTTGACAGAAATATAGCTTTTATATACAGAAATATTACTGTTAAAACAATTTAACCGTGTATAATTAATTGTACCTAGTAAATTATAATGCTAGTATAAACATGCAATTGTAACAGATTTAAAATATTAAAATCTTTGCTTGTTCTAGTAGAAAAGATGAGAAACCCTATTTCCACAAATATTTGATTAACTAAAAGGTTATTAATATAAAAAAGTAGCTGGTGGAGGGTATTTAAGATTCGGCTCAGGCGAATATAGCACCCTTGTTCTATTAGAAAAGATGAGAAACCCTATTTCCACAAATATTTGATTAACTAATAGGTTATTAATATATGTAAAAGTAGCTGGTGGATGGTATTTAAGATTCGGCTCAGGCGAATATACTTAGCACCCTAACTTGTTTTCTTATTTGTTTGTTCATCTACTCAGTAGAATTCGAGAAAAAAACTTCAACATAGATTTAATGACATTATGGCATAGATTTTTAATAAAGAGACATTTTTACTAGATAGAGGATAGGTTTTACACAAAACTGACTATGTTGCAATTCAAAATGTATACCATATTTGTTATTAAACAATGGAGATTCAAAAGTACCAAATTTTCCTGAACAAAATTATTGGCACACTTACCAACTTAAAACTTTATGGCCCTAAATTCTTTTTGGGGAAATCAGCATTATTTCTATTTCCTAAAATGAACAGTTATAACGTGTCAAAGTGAAATGGTAAGTGTCGCTAAAATTTTCATAGAGAATCCCCAGAATCCCAGTGTAAAATGATTATTTTTTTTGCATAAATTAGGCATTGATATTTCAGAATTGTTATGTTTTTCAATGAACTGTTGTTTTTAGTAAATAAAACTATTATCTTATTATTTCTAGGCTTTTTAATATTTTGCCAAAAAACCGGTTAACCGGTTATTATTAAAAAACCGAAACCGACACCTGTTTATATTAATTGCAATTTTTTCGAAGAAACCGAAAAACCGGTTTCTGAAAGACGTCGAAGAATCGATCACCCTAATGGACGGTCAATCGGGGTCAATTATATAATGCGGTAGAGGGATTTTTCGTCACAGTAGTTCGTGCAAAATGTTTATTTTTTAGCTCTAATAGTTTCTCAGATATACGAATTTTTGTATTTAATCCGTATAAATAAAACCACACTCTATGATAAATAAAAACCACACTCTATGATTTTTGAAGATTCTAGTTCTGTTAGTTTCCCAGTTATACGAATTTTTATTTTAATCCATACGGGAGGTACCATAGCCCCTTTTGATAGTCCACAATAGGGGTATGGTACCTCCCATGTTCACATGAATGTGAAAATGCTTTCTGCAAAATTGTAGGATTCTATAATCAAATATTCACATGTCAGAGTTGTTAGCGCAAATTTAAGGATTTTAGCTGTAATAGTTTCTCAGATATACAAATTTTTGTATTTAATTCATATGAAAGGTTCCAAAAACCCAAAATGAATGTCCGCACATTTTACTTCCAAAGGTTCACTTTTATGTTAATTTTAAGATTCTACCTCTGATAGTTTCTGGATATTTAATTCATATGGGAGGTACCACGGCCCCTATTGCTAGTCTGCCAATTTTTTCTCCAAAATGTTCACATAGATGTTAAAGTGCTTCGTGCAAAAATTAACAGATTCCAGCTTCAATAGTTTCCCAAATAAAAGATTTTTTTTATTTAATTCATATGGGAGTACCACGCCCCCTATTGCTATTCCGCAAATTTTTTGTCCTAAGTATTCATGTTGATACTAAAGTGGCTTAGATAAATTAGAGGGCTCTAGTTGTTATATTTTCTCAGATATACTAATACTATCTTTATCAGATATATATATACTATCTTTATACGGGAGGGGCCACGCCCACTATAGCTAGTCCGCCCATATTGTCCCCATATGTTCATGTGGATGTCAAAGTTGTCCATACAACTCTAGCTGTTGCAGTTTCTTATTATGTATGTGGGCGTGGCACTTTGCCCACATAAAATTTTAAAATAAAAAGTAGCCTATAGTTCCCCCAAAATGATCACATAGTTGTTAAAGAGCTTCATGCAAAATTTTAAGATTCCAGCTCCAATAGTTTCCCAATAAAACGATTTTTATACCCTCCACCACCATCAGTGGTGTCATTCCGTGTGTAACACCAAGAAATATTCATCTGGCACCCAACAAAGTATATATATTCCTGATCCTTATGAAATTCTGAGTCGATTTAGCTATATCCGTCTGTCTGTCTATCTGTGTAAAACACGAAATTCACCCATAATATTCTTTATTATCTGGTACAGTTTGGTTTTGAAAATCAGTAAAATCGGTTGACGACGTAAAAAGTTCAGAGTGAAAATTTCAGACTACCTCGAAAAAAATAACTTTTTTTTTTTGGCAATTTTTAAGTAGTTTTCTCAGAAACTACCGAAGATATTTCGATGAATTTTCTTACACATAATTTTTTTGTGCCAGGGATCAAGTATGTTCTAACTTACAACATTTGATCCAATATTTCCCATAGCCCCCATACAAAGGTGTATATTCCCGGAAATTAATTTATCGTTAATAACTCCCTCAAATATATCGGTATCAACACAAAATTTTGTACACACAAATATAATATGAGTAGAAATCATACTACCAACGTAGATCTCAGTCGGTCCACTATTGGTCATAGCTCACATATTAGGTCCACCTCCAAAAATCACATAAACGCACATATTTCATTGATAAATAAAGCTTTTGCGATATAATTCGAAATGAATGTGTTTTGTGTACATACAAATCATTCTACCAAATTTCTTTTCGGATCGGTCCATTATTAGTCGTAGCTCCCCTATAAGGCCCACTTCCGAAAATCACCTAAACGCACATATTTCATTGGGTAAAGGTATCTTGATAAAATTCGACACAAATATGTTTCGTCTATATATGAACTACTCTACGAATTTTTTTTCGGATAGGACCATAATTATTCATAACTCCCATATAAGGTTCACTTCCGAAAATCACTTAAACGCATATGTTTCATAGATAAATAAAGCTATCGGTATAAAGTTCAACTTGAATATGTTTTGTGTACATATAAATCATTATACTAAATTTTTCTGGAGAGGCCCGTAATTGGTCATAGCTCCTATATAAATTCCACCTCCGAAAATCAATTAAACGCACATAATTTATTAATTAATAAATCTATTGGAGTAATATTCGGCTTGAATTTCTTTTTTTGCATATAAATCATTATACGAAACATTTTCTTGATCGGTCCATAATTGGTCACAACTCCCATATAAGGATCATTTCCGAAAATTACTTAAACGCACATTGAAATCAAAGTCATCGGGATAAAATTCGACATAAATGTATATTTTGTATATATAAATCGGAGGGTGTTTAAGATTCGGCATAGCCGAATATAGCACTCTAACTTGTTTGTATTTAATTAATATGGGAGGTGCCACGCCCCCTATTTCTAGTCCGTAGCTCCGAAAAATTGGATGATATACTAATTTAAGGTTTTCTTTATATGGGAGAGGCCACGCCCACTATATCTTGTCCGCCCGTTTTGCCCCCATATGTTCATGTGAATGTCAAAGTTGTCCATACAAAATTTTAGAACTCTAGCTGTTTCTGAGATATGTGATTTTAAATGCTTATTATGTATGTGGGCGTGGCACTTTGCCCACATGAAATTTTAAAATAAAAAGTAGCCTATAGTTCCTTCTAGACATATAGGAAGGCACTGTGAAAATTTCAGGAAAATCGGTCCAGCCGTGTAGGAGCAGTGTTGCCATAACGGCATTTAAAGTGCAATTCTAGCACTTTTTTTCGTCGGCTGCACTTATTTTTTAGAAAAAAGTGCTGGATGCTTTTTAGCACTTTTGAGATGTGAAATTTTAAGAAATTCTCACGAAAACTTTTTGTACATGTTTATTGTAATTTATAATTTACACTACAAATTAAAGTAAGAAGTGAATTATTTTAAATATTATTATGCAATAATCGTAACAAATATTTGAAAAAATAAGCTAAAAGAGCGTTGTTTTGTTAACAATGTAGTGACTACGTGCTAAAACGGCTAATATCTTCCAAAAACATTTTTTTTGAAAAAAAAAATCAATAAAAAATATACAATAAAATAAAAATGTATGAACATGAATGAACATGTAAAAACAGGTAAAAGTTCAGGAATGCCGAATATTACATACGCACCAACACAACACGTTTTACAAAGATTTGCTCATTTATTAGATTTATGTTCAAATTTTATATCGTGTATCGGTTTTATTTTCGGAATACGATCTTAATGGTTTGGATCACGGACCGAGCTCTAAGAAGGATGTTTTAAAACAAATAATTTTTTCGAATGTATATGTATAATACTAAAATGTTTTAATAATTTATTGAGAATTGCGTATTTTAATATAACCCTCATGTTAACATTTATATTGTTCCCTAAAAGCTCTTGGAAGTATGAGTAATAAACCTGACATCTATTCACTGAGATTTAAGATTATTTCAACTGAATTTTCAATATTTTTTTCAATAAGTATACTTTTGCTAAAGTGTTGTGAATAAGACCCATAAAATTGTTTATATAAAAAATAACTAAAACTATAAATATAAATTTTTTTCTTCCGAATTTAACCATTTTTTAATGAATTATTAAAAGATTTGACGTTCTAGATTTTTTTTCTGGTCTTAGACGTCCTAAACAAAGAAAACCATATAGGTTTTATATCCTAAACAAAATCGTTGTTACCTAGTGTTACTAGATATTTAATACATATACATATGTATATACTTATTCTTAGGGGCATTAAACAAATTTTCGAATAGGTTTTGTACCTTACCCTTTGCGATTTTGATAAAACTTGGTACACACATTCTTTGTATCAATATTAAAATTCATTACGGTTTAGATTTTATCAAGGTTCAAAGTTCAAATTTTTTAAGATTTTTTTCAACAAGCATTATATTTGACATCGTAAATTTTCTAAAATATTTATCGTTTTAGTTCCTAATTAAAACCTATGTCTTGCAGTTTGAAAATATTTTATTTAAAATATTTCAGTTTTAACGTAAGGATGATGACATCAAACAACGTCCTTTAATCAAGGATATCTCAAAAAGTGTACCTTACATTTTCTTTATTCCTTCACATAAGATTGCTTATAGTGTTTTCAATAAAATATAAAAATTTCAGATCGAAACAATGGGGGATCAAGTAAATCAACTTTTAGTAAAATAATCCACATCATTTCCATACAAATTTCAAAAATTTTAATTTTTTGTTCATAAACAATTTAATTTTTGTTTCATATTCTTAAACTTTTTTGTGTTCATCATCAATAAAACATTAAATTTTTAAATATCTTGAATATTATCAAACTACAAGACAGAAAATATACGATGTAAAATTTAATGCTTGTTGAAAAAAATCCAAAAAATATGAACTTTAAACATCGATAAAATCTGGACCGTAACGAATTTGAAAATTTTGCAGAACTTTAAATTCCGTATTTACATGAAGAATGTGTGTACCGAATTTCATCGAAATCGGGGTCATGTTCAAAATCCTACTTTTTTGTTCGAATTTTTTT
The DNA here is from genome assembly GCF_015586225.1 of Lucilia sericata. Lineage (NCBI taxonomy): Eukaryota > Metazoa > Arthropoda > Insecta > Diptera > Calliphoridae > Lucilia > Lucilia sericata. The sequence continues at coordinate 3,126 of NW_023996597.1, read as the reverse complement.
TTAAATTACCCTTATTGATTTTGTAAAGGAATATTTATATAGGCAAGGTCAAATCATGGACCAATTTAAAATAGTTTTTTGCATTTTCGTTGAATTGTGTGAAATATTGCGACCTGGACAGCCAGCCGCACAGACATGGTAAACATGGCTTAATGGACTTTTAAAAACTTTATTTTAATTTAGCACTTTTCGTCATTTTGCACTTTATTCTGAGGGAGTTCTGGCAACACTGTTTAGCAGTCTATAAAGTCCAAACAAACAACATACATACAAACATACATTAATTTTTATATATATGGATAGTTACCCAGATAAATTAATTTTAGTATTTAATTCGCACCTCCTATGTGCCCACGGAATTTAAAAACTACTTAAAATGTATTGTTAAACATTTTATACAACAGAGGTATTTATACAAAAATCAAAGTATTTTATTTACTTTACTAGCTATACCCAGTGTGCTTCGCTACCCTAGAAACAATATAAATAAAAAACCTTAACGATTTTTCATATTTACATTTTACGGGAAACCCCACTCCCATTTCCCTAGTCGGCAAACGTTGGCTAAATAATTTATTTCATTGACCAAAAGACAAATGTTTTGTTAACACTGAATTCTACATTTTCAATGCCATAGTCAAGACATTAAAACTAAAGTAGCTAAGGTTCTAGTAGAACACGTCCATCATTTGATATTCTAGTTCCCATATTTCCCAGATTAATTTGTATATACATATATAGAAGATAGATAGATAGATAGATAGATAGATAGATAGATAGATAGATAGATAGATAGATAGAGATAGATAGATAGATAGATAGATAGATAGATAGATAGATAGATAGATAGATAGATAGATAGAGAGATAGATAGATAGATAGATAGATGATAGATAGATAGATAGATAGATAGATAGATAGATAGATAGATAGATAGATAGATAGATAGATAGATAGATAGATAGAGAGATAGATAGATAGATGGTAAGCCTAGGTCCACTCTAGTCCCCATATAAGGCCCCCTCATAATATACTTTAACACTCACTAGGGCCGGAAAAAGACGAGGATAGCGCGGAAAGGAGACAGAAGAAGGGCAACGAGCGAGCGAGCGAGCGAGCGAGCGAGCGAGCGAGCGAGCGAGCGAGCGAGCGAGAGAGCGAGCGAGAGAGCGAGCGAGCGAGCGAGCGAGCGAGCGACGAGCGAGCGAGCGAGCGAGCAGCAGCGAGCGAGCGAGAGCGAGCGAGCGAGCGAGCGAGCGAGCGAGCGAGAGCGAGCGAGCGAGCGAGCGAGAGCGAGCGAGCGAGCGGAGCGAGCGAGCGAGCGAGCGAGCAGCGGCGAGCGAGCGAGCGAGCGAGCGAGCGAGCGAGCGAGCGAGCGAGCGAGCGAGCGAGCGAGCGAGCGAGCGAGCGAGCGAGCGAGCGAGCGGAGCGAGCGAGAGAGCGAGCGAGCGAGCGAGCGAGCGAGCGAGCGAGCGAGCGAGCGAGAGCGAGCGAGCGAGCGAGCGAGCGAGCGAGAGAGCGAGCGAGCGAGCGAGAGAGCGAGCGAGCGAGCGAGCGAGCGAGCGAGCGAGCGGAGCGAGCGAGCGAGCGAGCGAGCGAGCGAGCGAGCGAGCGAGGAGAGCGAGCGAGCGAGCGAGCGAGCGAGCGAGCGAGCGAGAGAGCGAGCGAGCGAGCGAGCGAGCGAGCGAGCGAGCGAGCGAGCGCGAGCGAGCGAGAGAGCGAGCGAGCGAGCGGGCGAGCGAGCGAGCGAGCGAGCGAGCGAGCGAGCGAGCGCAGCGAGCGAGCGAGCGGCGAGCGAGCGAGCGAGCGAGCGCGAGCGAGCGAGCGAGCGAGCGAGCGAGCGAGCGAGCGAGCAGCGAGCGAGGAGCGAGCGAGCGAGCGAGCGAGCGAGCGAGCGAGCGAGCGACGAGCGAGCGAGAGAGCGAGCGAGCGAGCGAGCGAGCGAGAGCGAGCGAGCGAGCGAGCGAGCGAGCGAGCGAGCGAGCAGCGAGCGAGCGAGAGAGCGAGCGAGCGAGGAGAGAGCGAGCGAGCAGCGAGCGAGGAGCGAGCGAGCGAGCTAGCGAGCGAGGCGAGCGAGCGAGCGAGCGAGCGAGCGAGCGAGCGAGAGAGGAGCGAGCGAGCGAGCGAGCGAGCGAGCGAGCTAGCGAGCGAGCGAGCGAGAGCGAGCTAGAGAGCGAGCGAGCGATATCTAGCGCTATCGAGCGATAGCGCGAGCGAGCGATCGAGCGAGCGAGCGATCTATCGATCTAGCTATCTAGCTATCGAGCTCGATCTATCTATCTATCTATCTAGCTATCTATATCTATCTATCTATCTATCTATCTATCTATCATCTATCTATCTATCTATACAAAAATTGTTATATCTGGGAAACTATTAAAGGTATAATCTGAAATTCACTCATATGAACATTTGGGTAATTTGGCGGACTTTCAATAGGAGTTTGACACCTCCTATATGAATTAAATTTAAAAATTTGTATCTCTGGGAAACTGTTAGAGCAGTTAGAGTTAGAGAGGGTAGCAAAGCACACTGGGTATAGCTAGTTTAGTATGCAAATTAAGTTATTTATTAACATACATATTCATATTAAATAAAATAAATAATAAATAATTTCTTTTTGTTACATATTTACATAGGCTAACATAAGTCAAGAGGAGTATGTCACCAAATATCGGGAATATTTGCAACGTGTTCATATACGGAAACGTCGGGAGTTACGAGACGTACTTGGCCAGTACGATGAAAACATTTTAAGACCTTTAGAAATATTCAGCATGTGAGTAGTAGTGCATTACGAAGTAAGGAACAGGAAAACTCTATAGCGACAAGAGAAAAGAGAAACGTTCGAGTGTACAAAAGTAATAAAGAAGGTACTGACGACGACTTCGACAACGACGATTACGATGATGGTGATAAAAAACAAAGTCTGGAGGAGCGTGTCAAAAACATTTTGTTATTAAAGAAGAAACATCAAAAACCAAGGAGTACAAAGAAAGATAGAGATGATCGCAAAACCAACATTCGTTTAATGTTTGCTCTAAAACCAGAATTTTAAATTTAAGCTCTAGTGATATCGAGGAAGCAAACATAAGAGTGGTCCTTATCCATAGTCCCATTTAGCCA
>NW_023996596.1:0-37863 GCF_015586225.1 Lucilia sericata | reverse complement strand
AAAACGCGGTAGTTTGAGGTTCCGATATGGCTGCAAATAACATTGACAGTTTTTCACGCTATGACAGTCATTTATGCATCATTTTAAAGCATTATGATTGCACTTTAATATGGTATATCATTTGTAGCATAATGTGTATTTTTACAAATTGGTCAATTTGATTTGATCGGTAGAATTATTGTTCTATGTTTAATAAACGCAGTAATCTGAGGTTCCGATATGGTTGCAATTAACTTTGGCAGTTTTCGTGCTAGGACAGTCGTTTATGCACCTTTTAAAGCATTAAAATTGCCATTTGTTTTGGTATATAATTTATTGCATATGTATTTTAGAAAATGGCCAATTGGATAGATCGGTAGAATTATTTTCCCAGGTTTAAAAAGGCGGTAATTTGAGGTTCCGATATGGTTGTGAATAACTTTGACAGTTTTCATGCTATGACAGTCATTTATGCATCATTTTAAGCATTATGATTGCACTTTAATTTGGTATATCATTTGTGGCACAATGTGTTCGTCTAAAAATGGTCAATTTGAAGGATCGGTAGAATTTGTTCTATGTTTAAAAACGCGGTAATTTGAGGTTCCGATATGGTTGCAAATAACTTTGACAGTTTTCATGCTAGGGCAATAGTTTATGCATCATTTTAAAGCATTACAGTTGCACTTTATTTGGTGTATAAGTTGTGGCATAATGAAATTTTTACAAAAAGTTGGATAGATCGGTATATTTATTGGTACAGGTTAAAAATGCGGTAATTCAAGGCTCCGATATGGTTGCAAATAACGTTTATAGTTTTCATGTTATAACAAGTCGTTTATATATCTTTTTATTGCATTATAGTTGCCATTTGTTTGGTATATAATTTATTGCATAATATATTTTTAGAAAATGGCCAATTGGATAGATCGGTAGAATTATTTTCACAGCTTTAAAAAGGCGGTAATTTGAGGTTCCGATATGGCTGCAAATAACATTGACAGTTTTCAATGCTATGACAGTCATTTATGCATCATTTTAAAGCATTATGATTGCACTTTAATATGGTATATAATTTGTAGCATAATGTGTGTTTTTACAAATTGGTCAATTTGATAGATCGGTAGAATTATTGTTCTATGTTTAATAAAAGCAGTAATCTGAGGTTCCGATATGGTTGCAATTAACTTTGGCAGTTTTCGTGCTAGGACAGTCGTTTATGCACCATTTTAAAGCATTAAATTGCCATTTGTTTTGGTATATAATTTATTGCATAATGTATTTTAAGAAAATGGCCAATTGGATAGATCGGTAGAATTATTTTCCCAGGTTTAAAAAGGCGGTAATTTGAGGTTCCGATATGGTTGTGAATAACTTTGACAGTTTTCATGCTATGACAGTCATTTATGCATCAGTTTAGAGCATTATGATTGCACTTTAATTTGGTATATCATTTGTGGCATAATGTGTTCGTCTAAAAATGGTCAATTTGATGGATCGGTAGAATTATTGTTCTATGTTTAAAAACGCGGTAATTTGAGGTTCCGATATGGTTGCAAATAACTTTGACAGTTTTCATGCTAGGGCATAGTTATGCATCATTTTAAAGCATTACAGTTGCACTTTATTTTGGTGTATAATTTGTGGCATAATGAATTTTTACAAAATTGGATAGATCGGTATATTATTGGTACAGGTTCAAAAATGCGGTAATTTAAGGCTCCGATATGGTTGCAAATAACTTTTATAGTTTTCATGTATAACACGTCGTTTATATATCTTTTTATTGCATTATAGTTGCCATTTGCTTTGGTATATAATTTATTCCATAATATATTTTTGGAAAATGGCCAATTGGATAGATCGGTAGAATTATTTTCACAGCTTTAAAAAACGCGGTAATTTGAGGTTCCGATATGCCTGCAAATAACATTGACAGTTTTCACGCTATGACATCATTTATGCATCATTTTAAAGCATTATGATTGCACTTTAATATGGTATATCATTTGTAGGCATAATGTGTATTTTTACAAATTGGTCAATTTGATAGATCGGTAGAATTATTGTTCTTATTGTTTAATATGGTATATCATTTGTAGCATAATGTGTGTTTTTACAAATTGGTCAATTTGATAGATCGGTAGAATTATTGTTCTATGTTTAATAAACGCAGTAATCTGAGGTTCCGATATGGTTGCAATTAACTTTGGCAGTTTTCGTGCTAGGACAGTCGTTTATGCACCATTTTAAAGCATTAAAATTGCCATTTGTTTTGGTATATAATTATTGCATAATGTATTTTTAGAAAATGGGTAATAGGATAGATCGGTAGAATTATTTCCCAGGTTAAAAAGGCGGTAATTTGAGGTTCCGATATGGTTGTGAATAACTTTGACAGTTTTCATGCTATGACAGTCATTTATGCATCATTTTAAAGCATTATGATTGCACTTTAATTTGGTATATCATTTGTGGCACAATGTGTTCGTCTAAAAAATGGTCAATTTGAAGGATCGGTAGAATTATTGTTCTATGTTTAAAAACGCGGTAATTTGAGGTTCCGATATGGTTGCAAATAACTGACAGTTATAACTTTGACAGTTTTCATGCTAGGGCAATAGTTATGCATCATTTTAAAGCATTACAGTTGCACTTTATTTTGGTGTATAATTTGTGGCATAATGAATTTTTACAAAAGTTGGATAGATCGGTATATTTATTGGTACAGGTTTAAAAATGCGGTAATTCAAGGCTCCGATATGGTTGCAAATAACTTTTATAGTTTTCATGTTATAACAGTCGTTTATATATCTTTTTATTGCATTATAGTTGCCATTTGTTTTGGTATATAATTTATTGCATAATGTATTTTAAGAAAATTGCCAATTGGATAGATCGGTAGAATTATTTTCCCAGGTTTAAAAAGGCGGTAATTTGAGGTTCCGATATGGTTGTGAATTACTTTGACAGTTTTCATGCTATGACAGTCATTTATGCATCAGTTTAGAGCATTATGATTGCACTTTAATTGGTATATCATTTGTGGCATAATGTGTTCGTATAAAAAATGGTTAATTTGATGGATCGGTAGAATTATTGTTCTATGTTTAAAAACGCGGTAATTTGAGGTTCCGATATGGTTGCAAATAACTTTGACAGTTTTCATGCTAGGGCATTAGTTTACGCATCATTTTAAAGCATTACAGTTGCACTTTATTTTGGTGTATAATTTGTGGCATAATGAATTTTTACAAAAATTGGATAGATCGGTATATTTATTGGTACAGGTTCAAAAATGCGGTAATTTAAGGCTCCGATATGGTTGCAAATAACTTTTATAGTTTCATGTTATAACAGTCGTTTATATATCTTTTTATTGCATTATAGTTGCCATTTGCTTTGGTATATAATTTATTCCATAATATATTTTTGGAAAATGGCCAATTGGATAGATCGCTAGAATTATTTTCACAGCTTTGAAAAGGCGGTAGCTTGAGGTTCCGATATGCCTGCAAATAACATGGACAGTTTTCACGCTATGACAGTCATTTATGCATCATTTTAAAGCATTATGATTGCACTTTAATATGGTATATCATTTGTAGCATAATGTGTATTTTACAAATTGGTCAATTTGATAGATCGGTAGAATTATTGTTCTATGTTTAATAAACGCAGTAATCTGAGGTTCCGATATGGTTGCAATTAACTTTGGCAGTTTTCGTGCTAGGACAGTCGTTTATGCACCATTTTAAAGCATTAAAATTGCCATTTGTTTTGGTATATAATTTATTGCATAATGTATTTTAGAAAATGGCCAATTGGATAGATCGGTAGAATTATTTTCCAGGTTTAAAAAGGCGGTAATTTGAGGTTCCGATATGGTTGTGAATAACTTTGACAGTTTCATGCTATGACAGTCATTTATGCATCATTTTAAAGCATTATGATTGCACTTTAATTTGGTATATCATTTGTGGCACAATGTGTTCGTCTAAAAAATGGTCAATTTGAAGGATCGGTAGAATTATTGTTCTATGTTTAAAAACGCGGTAATTGAGGTTCCGATATGGTTGCAAATAACTTTGACAGTTTTCATGCTAGGGCAATAGTTTATGCATCATTTTAAAGCATTACAGTTGCACTTTATTTTTGTGTAGGTAGAATTATTGTTCTATGTTTAATAAAAGCAGTAATCTGAGGATCCGATATGGTTGCAATTAACTTTGGCAGTTTTCGTGCTAGGACAGTCGTTTATGCACCATTTTAAAGCATTAAAATTGCCATTTGTTTTGGTATATAATTTATTGCATAATGTATTTTAAGAAAATGGCCAATGGATAGATCGGTAGAATTATTTTCCCAGGTTTAAAAAGGCGGTAATTTGAGGTTCCGATATGGTTGTGAATAACTTTGACAGTTTTCATGCTATGACAGTCATTTATGCATCAGTTTAGAGCATTATGATTGCACTTTAATTTGGTATATCATTTGTGGCATAATGTGTTCGTCTAAAAATGGTCAATTTGATGGATCGGTAGAATTATTGTTCTATGTTTAAAAACGCGGTAATTTGAGGTTCCGATATGGTTGCAAATAACTTTGACAGTTTTCAAGCTAGGGCAATAGTTTATGCATCATTTTAAAGCATTACAGTTGCACTTTATTTTGGTGTATAATTTGTGGCATAATGAATTTTTACAAAAGTTGGATAGATCGGTATATTTATTGGTACAGGTTTAAAAATGCGGTAATTCAAGGCTCCGATATGGTTGCAAATAACTTTTATAGTTTTCATGTTATAACAGTCGTTTATATATCTTTTTATTGCATTATAGTTACCATTTGTTTTGGTATATAATTTATTGCATAATATATTTTTAGAAAATTGCCAATTGGATAGATTGGTAGAATTATTTTCACAGCTTTAAAAAGGCGGTAATTTGAGGTTCCGATATGGTTGCAAATAACATTGACAGTTTTCATGCTATGACAGTCATTTATGCTTCATTTTAAAGCATTATGATTGCACTTTAATATGGTATATAATTTGTAGCATAATGTGTGTTTTTACTAATTGGTGAATTTGATAGATCGGTAGAATTATTGTTCTATGTTTAATAAACGCAGTAACCTGAGGTTCCGATATGGCTGCAATTAACTTTGGCAGTTTTAGTGCTAGGACAGTCGTTTATGCACCATTTTAAAGCATTAAAATTGCCATTTGTTTTGGTATATAATTTATTGCATAATGTTTTTTTAGAAAACGGCCAATTGGATAAATCGGTAGAATTATTTTCCCAGGTTTAAAAACGCGGTAATTTGAGGTTCCGATATGGTTGTGAATAACTTTGACAGTTTCATGCTATGACAGTCATTTATGCATCTTTTTAAAGCATTACAGTTGCACTTTGTTTTGTGTATAATTTGTGGCATAATGAATTTTTACAAAAATTGGATAGATCGGTATATTTATTGGTACAGGTTTAAAAATGCGGTAATTTAAGACCCCGATATGGTTGCAAATAACTTTTATAGTTTTCATGTTATAACAGTCGTTTATATATCTTTTTATTGCATTATAGTTGCCATTTGCTTTGGTATATAATTTATTCCATAATATATATTTGGAAAATGGCCAATTGGATAGATCGGTAGAATTATTTTCACAGCTTTAAAAACGCGGTAGTTTGAGGTTCCGATATGTCTGCAAATAACATTGACAGTTTTCACGCTATGACAGTCATTTATGCATCATTTTAAAGCATTATGATTGCACTTTAATATGGTATATCATTTGTAGCATAATGTGTATTTTTACAAATTGGTCAATTTGATAGATCGGTAGAATTATTGTTCTATATTTAATAAAAGCAGTAATCTGAGGTTCCGATATGGTTGCAATTAACTTTGGCAGTTTTCGTGATAGGACAGTCGTTTATGCACCATTTTTAAAGCATTAAAATTGCCATTTGTTTTGATATATAATTTATTGCATAATGTATTTTTAGAAAACGGCCAATTGGATAAATCGGTAGAATTATTTTCCCAGGTTTAAAAACGCGGTAATTTGAGGTTCCGATATGGTTGTGAATAACTTTGACAGTTTTCATGTTATAACAGTCGTTTATACATATTTTTATTGCATTTTAGTTGCCATTTGTTTTGGTATATAATTTATTGCATAATGTATTGTTAGAAGATGGCCAATTGGATAGATCGATAGAATTATTTTCCCAGGTTTAAAAAGGCGGTAATTTGAGGTTCCGATATGGTTGTGAATTACTTTGACAGTTTTCATGCTATGACAGTCATTTATGCATCAGTTTAGAGCATTATGATTGCACTTTAATTTGGTATATCATTTGTGGCATAATGTGTTCGTATAAAAAATGGTTAATTTGATGGATCGGTAGAATTATTGTTCTATGTTTAAAAACGCGGTAATTTGAGGTTCCGATATGGTTGCAAATAACTTTGACAGTTTTCATGCTAGGGCATTAGTTTACGCATCATTTTAAAGCATTACAGTTGCACTTTATTTTGGTGTATAATTTGTGGCATAATGAATTTTTACAAAAATTGGATAGATCGGTATATTTATTGGTACAGGTTCAAAAATGCGGTAATTTAAGGCTCCGATATGGTTGCAAATAACTTTTATAGTTTTCATGTTATAACAGTCGTTTATATATCTTTTTATTGCATTATAGTTGCCATTTGCTTTGGTATATAATTTATTCCATAATATATTTTTGGAAAATGGCCAATTGGATAGATCGCTAGAATTATTTTCACAGCTTTGAAAAGGCGGTAGCTTGAGGTTCCGATATGCCTGCAAATAACATGGACAGTTTTCACGCTATGACAGTCATTTATGCATCATTTTAAAGCATTATGATTGCACTTTAATATGGTATATCATTTGTAGCATAATGTGTATTTTTACAAATTGGTCAATTTGATAGATCGGTAGAATTATTGTTCTATGTTTAATAAACGCAGTAATCTGAGGTTCCGATATGGTTGCAATTAACTTTGGCAGTTTTCGTGCTAGGACAGTCGTTTATGCACCATTTTAAAGCATTAAAATTGCCATTTGTTTTGGTATATAATTTATTGCATAATGTATTTTAAGAAAATGGCCAATTGGATAGATCGGTAGAATTATTTTCCCAGGTTTAAAAAGGCGGTAATTTGAGGTTCCGATATGGTTGTGAATAACTTTGACAGTTTCATGCTATGACAGTCATTTATGCATCATTTTAAAGCATTATGATTGCACTTTAATTTGGTATATCATTTGTGGCACAATGTGTTCGTCTAAAAAATGGTCAATTTGAAGGATCGGTAGAATTATTGTTCTATGTTTAAAAACGCGGTAATTTGAGGTTCCGATATGGTTGCAAATAACTTTGACAGTTTTCATGCTAGGGCAATAGTTTATGCATCATTTTAAAGCATTACAGTTGCACTTTATTTTTGTGTAGGTAGAATTATTGTTCTGTGTTTAATAAAAGCAGTAATCTGAGGATCCGATATGGTTGCAATTAACTTTGGCAGTTTTCGTGCTAGGACAGTCGTTTATGCACCATTTTAAAGCATTAAAATTGCCATTTGTTTTGGTATATAATTTATTGCATAATGTATTTTAAGAAAATGGCCAATTGGATAGATCGGTAGAATTATTTTCCCAGGTTTAAAAAGGCGGTAATTTGAGGTTCCGATATGGTTGTGAATAACTTTGACAGTTTTCATGCTATGACAGTCATTTATGCATCAGTTTAGAGCATTATGATTGCACTTTAATTTGGTATATCATTTGTGGCATAATGTGTTCGTCTAAAAAATGGTCAATTTGATGGATCGGTAGAATTATTGTTCTATGTTTAAAAACGCGGTAATTTGAGGTTCCGATATGGTTGCAAATAACTTTGACAGTTTTCAAGCTAGGGCAATAGTTTATGCATCATTTTAAAGCATTACAGTTGCACTTTATTTTGGTGTATAATTTGTGGCATAATGAATTTTTACAAAAGTTGGATAGATCGGTATATTTATTGGTACAGGTTTAAAAATGCGGTAATTCAAGGCTCCGATATGGTTGCAAATAACTTTTATAGTTTTCATGTTATAACAGTCGTTTATATATCTTTTTATTGCATTATAGTTACCATTTGTTTTGGTATATAATTTATTGCATAATATATTTTTAGAAAATTGCCAATTGGATAGATTGGTAGAATTATTTTCACAGCTTTAAAAAGGCGGTAATTTGAGGTTCCGATATGGTTGCAAATAACATTGACAGTTTTCATGCTATGACAGTCATTTATGCTTCATTTTAAAGCATTATGATTGCACTTTAATATGGTATATAATTTGTAGCATAATGTGTGTTTTACTAATTGGTGAATTTGATAGATCGGTAGAATTATTGTTCTATGTTTAATAAACGCAGTAACCTGAGGTTCCGATATGGCTGCAATTAACTTTGGCAGTTTTAGTGCTAGGACAGTCGTTTATGCACCATTTTAAAGCATTAAAATTGCCATTTGTTTTGGTATATAATTTATTGCATAATGTATTTTTAGAAAACGACCAATTGGATAAATCGGTAGAATTATTTTCCCAGGTTTAAAAACGCGGTAATTTGAGGTTCCGATATGGTTGTGAATAACTTTGACGGTTTTCATGCTATGACAGTCATTTATGCATCTTTTTAAAGCATTACAGTTGCACTTTGTTTTTGTGTATAATTTGTGGCATAATGAATTTTTACAAAAATTGGATAGATCGGTATATTTATTGGTACAGGTTTAAAAATGCGGTAATTTAAGACCCCGATATGGTTGCAAATAACTTTTATAGTTTTCATGTTATAACAGTCGTTTATATATCTTTTTATTGCATTATAGTTGCCATTTGCTTTGGTATATAATTTATTCCATAATATATATTTGGAAAATGGCCAATTGGATAGATCGGTAGAATTATTTTCACAGCTTTAAAAACGCGGTAGTTTGAGGTTCCGATATGTCTGCAAATAACATTGACAGTTTTCACGCTATGACAGTCATTTATGCATCATTTTAAAGCATTATGATTGCACTTTAATATGGTATATCATTTGTAGCATAATGTGTATTTTTACAAATTGGTCAATTTGATAGATCGGTAGAATTATTGTTCTATATTTAATAAAAGCAGTAATCTGAGGTTCCGATATGGTTGCAATTAACTTTGGCAGTTTTCGTGATAGGACAGTCGTTTATGCACCATTTTAAAGCATTAAAATTGCCATTTGTTTTGATATATAATTTATTGCATAATGTATTTTTAGAAAACGGCCAATTGGATAAATCGGTAGAATTATTTTCCCAGGTTTAAAAACGCGGTAATTTGAGGTTCCGATATGGTTGTGAATAACTTTGACAGTTTTCATGTTATAACAGTCGTTTATACATATTTTTATTGCATTTTAGTTGCCATTTGTTTTGGTATATAATTTATTGCATAATGTATTGTTAGAAGATGGCCAATTGGATAGATCGATAGAATTATTTTCCCAGGTTTAAAAAGGCGGTAATTTGAGGTTCCGATATGGTTGTGAATTACTTTGACAGTTTTCATGCTATGACAGTCATTTATGCATCAGTTTAGAGCATTATGATTGCACTTTAATTTGGTATATCATTTGTGGCATAATGTGTTCGTCTAAAAAATGGTCAATTTGATGGATCGGTAGAATTATTGTTCTATGTTTAAAAACGCGGTAATTTGAGGTTCCGATATGGTTGCTAATAACTTTGACAGTTTTCATGCTAGGGCATTAGTTTACGCATCATTTTAAAGCATTACAGTTGCACTTTATTTTGGTGTATAATTTGTGGCATAATGAATTTTTACAAAAGTTGGACAGATCGGTATATTTATTGGTACAGGTTTAAAAATGCGGTAATTCAAGGCTCCGATACTTTGACAGTTTTCATGCTAGTTACCATTTGTTCCGATATGGTTGTGAATAACTTTGACAGTTTTCATGCTATGACAGTCATTTATGCATCATTTTAAAGCATTGCAGTTGCACTTTGTTTTTGTGTATAATTTGTGGCATAATGAATTTTTACAAAAATTGGATAGATCGGTATATTTATTGGTACAGGTTTAAAAATGCGGTAATTTAAGACCCCGATATGGTTGCAAATAACTTTTATAGTTTTCATGTTATAACAGTCGTTTATATATCTTTTTATTGCATTATAGTTGCCATTTGCTTTGGTATATAATTTATTCCATAATATATATTTGGAAAATGGCCAATTGGATAGATCGGTAGAATTATTTTCACAGCTTTAAAAACGCGGTTGTTTGAGGTTCCGATATGGCTGCAAATAACATTGACAGTTTTCACGCTATGACAGTCATTTATGCATCATTTTAAAGCATTATGATTGCACTTTAATATGGTATATCATTTGTAGCATAATGTGTATTTTTACAAATTGGTCAATTTGATAGATCGGTAGAATTATTGTTCTATATTTAATAAAAGCAGTAATCTGAGGTTCCGATATGGTTGCAATTAACTTTGGCAGTTTTCGTGATAGGACAGTCGTTTATGCACCATTTTAAAGCATTAAAATTGCCATTTGTTTTGATATATAATTTATTGCATAATGTATTTTTAGAAAACGGCCAATTGGATAAATCGGTAGAATTATTTTCCCAGGTTTAAAAACGCGGTAATTTGAGGTTCCGATATGGTTGTGAATAACTTTGACAGTTTTCATGTTATAACAGTCGTTTATACATATTTTTATTGCATTTTAGTTGCCATTTGTTTTGGTATATAATTTATTGCATAATGTATTGTTAGAAGATGGCCAATTGGATAGATCGATAGAATTATTTTCCCAGGTTTAAAAAGGCGGTAATTTGAGGTTCCGATATGGTTGTGAATTACTTTGACAGTTTTCATGCTATGACAGTCATTTATGCATCAGTTTAGAGCATTATGATTGCACTTTAATTTGGTATATCATTTGTGGCATAATGTGTTCGTCTAAAAAATGGTCAATTTGATGGATCGGTAGAATTATTGTTCTATGTTTAAAAACGCGGTAATTTGTGGTTCCGATATGGTTGCAAATAACTTTGACAGTTTTCATGCTAGGGCATTAGTTTACGCATCATTTTAAAGCATTACAGTTGCACTTTATTTTGGTGTATAATTTGTGGCATAATGAATTTTTACAAAAGTTGGACAGATCGGTATATTTATTGCTACAGGTTTAAAAATGCGGTAATTCAAGGCTCCGATACTTTGACAGTTTTCATGCTAGGGCATTAGTTTACGCATCATTTTAAAGCATTACAGTTGCACTTTATTTTGGTGTATAATTTGTGGCATAATGAATTTTTACAAAAATTGGATAGATCGGTATATTTATTGGTACAGGTTCAAAAATGCGGTAATTTAAGGCTCTGATATGGTTGCAAATAACTTTTATAGTTTTCATGTTATAACAGTCGTTTATATATCTTTTTATTGCATTATAGTTGCCATTTGCTTTGGTATATAATTTATTGCATAATGTATTGTTAGAAGATGGCCAATTGGATAGATCGATAGAATTATTTTCCCAGGTTTAAAAAGGCGGTAATTTGAGGTTCCGATATCGTTGTGAATTACTTTGACAGTTTTCATGCTATGACAGTCATTTATGCATCAGTTTAGAGCATTATGATTGCACTTTAATTTGGTATATCATTTGTGGCATAATGTGTTCGTCTAAAAAATGGTCAATTTGATGGATCGGTAGAATTATTGTTCTATGTTTAAAAACGCGGTAATTTGAGGTTCCGATATGGTTGCAAATAACTTTGACAGTTTTCATGCTAGGGCATTAGTTTACGCATCATTTTAAAGCATTACAGTTGCACTTTATTTTGGTGTATAATTTGTGGCATAATGAATTTTTACAAAAGTTGGACAGATCGGTATATTTATTGCTACAGGTTTAAAAATGCGGTAATTCAAGGCTCCGATACTTTGACAGTTTTCATGCTAGGGCATTAGTTTACGCATCATTTTAAAGCATTACAGTTGCACTTTATTTTGGTGTATAATTTGTGGCATAATGAATTTTTACAAAAATTGGATAGATCGGTATATTTATTGGTACAGGTTCAAAAATGCGGTAATTTAAGGCTCTGATATGGTTGCAAATAACTTTTATAGTTTTCATGTTATAACAGTCGTTTATATATCTTTTTATTGCATTATAGTTGCCATTTGCTTTGGTATATAATTTATTCCATAATATATTTTTGGAAAATGGCCAATTGGATAGATCGGTAGAATTATTTTCACAGCTTTAAAAAGGCGGTAATTTGAGGTTCCGATATGGTTGCAAATAACAGTGACAGTTTTCATGCTATGACAGTCATTTATGCTTCATTTTAAAGCATTATGATTGCACTTTAATATGTTATATAATTTGTAGCATAATGTGTGTTTTTACAAATTGGTCAATTTGATAGATCGGTAGAATTATTGTTCTATGTTTAATAAACGCGGTAATCTGAGGTTCCGATATGGTTGCAATTAACTTTGGCAGTTTTCGTGCTAGGACAGTCGTTTATGCACCATTTTAAAGCATTAAAATTGTCATTTGTTTTGGTGTATAATTTATTGTATAATGTATTTTTAGAAAATGGCCAATTGGATAGATCGGTAGAATTATTTTCCCAGGTTTAAAAACGCGGTAATTTGAGGTTCCGATATGGTTGTGAATAACTTTGACAGTTTTCATGCTATGACAGTCATTTATGCATCATTTTAAAGCATTATGATTGCACTTTAATTTGGTATATCATTTGTGGCACAATGTGTTCGTCTAAAAAATGGTCAATTTGAAGGATCGGTAGAATTATTGTTCTATGTTTAAAAACGCGGTAATTTGAGGTTCCGATATGGTTGCAAATAACTTTGACAGTTTTCATGCTAGGGCAATAGTTTATGCATCATTTTAAAGCATTACAGTTGCACTTTATTTTGGTGTATAATTTGTGGCATAATGGATTTTTACAAAAGTTGGATAGATCGGTATATTTATTGGTACAGGTTTAAAAATGCGGTAATTCAAGGCTCCGATATGGTTGCAAATAACTTTTATAGTTTTCATGTTATATCAGTCGTTTATATATCTTTTTATTGCATTATAGTTGCCATTTGTTTTGGTATATAATTTATTGCATAATATATTTTTAGAAAATTGCCAATTGGATAGATCGGTAGAAATTTGTTCACAGCTTTAAAAAGGCGGTAATTTGAGGTTCCGATATGGTTGCAAATAACATTGACAGTTTTCATGCTATGACAGTCATTTATGCTGCATTTTAAAGCATTATGATTGCACTTTAATATGGTATACAATTTGTAGCATAATGTGTGTTTTTACAAATTGGTCAATTTGATAGATCGGTAGAATTATTGTTCTATGTTTAATAAAAGCAGTAATCTGAGGTTCCGATATGGTTGCAATAAACTTTGGCAGTTTTCATGCTAAGACAGTCGTTTATGCACCATTTTAAAGCATTAAAATTGCCATTTGTTTTGGTATATAATTTATTGCATAATGTATTTTAAGAAAATGGCCAATTGGATAGATCGGTAGAATTATTTTCCCAGGTTTAAAGAGGCGGTAATTTGAGGTTCCGATATGGTTGCAAATAACTTTGACAGTTTTCATGCTAGGGCATTAGTTTACGCATCATTTTAAAGCATTACAGTTGCACTTTATTTTGGTGTACAATTTGTGGCATAATGAATTTTTACAAAAATTGGATAGATCGGTATATTTATTGGTACAGGTTTAAAAATGCGGTAATTTAAGGCCCCGATATGGTTGCAAATAACTTTTATAGTTTTCATGTTATAACAGTCGTTTATACATCTTTTTATTGCATTTTAGTTGCCATTTGTTTTGGTATATAATTTATTGCATAATGTATTTTTAGAAGAAGCCCAATTAGATAGATCGATAGAATTATTTTCCCAGGTTTA
This sequence comes from Lucilia sericata, assembly GCF_015586225.1. Classification (NCBI taxonomy): domain Eukaryota; kingdom Metazoa; phylum Arthropoda; class Insecta; order Diptera; family Calliphoridae; genus Lucilia; species Lucilia sericata. Next base: position 23,810 of record NW_023996596.1, on the reverse strand, counting down.
AAAAGGCGGTAGTTTGAGGTTCCGATATGGTTGTGAATTACTTTGACAGTTTTCATGCTATGACAGTCATTTATGCATCAGTTTAGAGCATAATGATTGCACTTTAATTTGGTATATCATTTGTGGCATAATGTGTTCGTCTAAAAAATTGTCAATTTAATGGATCGGTAGAATTATTGTTCTATGTTTAAAAACGCGGTAATTTGATGTTCCGATATGGTTGCAAATAACTTTGACAGTTTTCATGCTAGGGCATTAGTTTACGCATCATTTTAAAGCATTACAGTTGCACTTTATTTTGGTGTACAATTTGTGGCAACATGAATTTTTACAAAAATTGGATAGATCGGTATATTTATTGGTACAGGTTCAAAAATGCTGTAATTTAAGGCTCCGATATGGTTGCAAATAACTTTTATAGTTTTCATGTTATAACAGTCGTTTATATATCTTTTTATTGCATTATAGTTGCCATTTGCTTTGGTATATAATTTATTCCATAATATATTTTTGGAAAATGGCCAATTGGATAGATCGGTAGAATTATTTTCACAGCTTTAAAAACGCGGTAGTTTGAGGTTCCGATATGGCTGCAAATAACATTGACAGTGTTCACGCTATGACAGTCATTTATGCATCATTTTAAAGCATTATGATTGCACTTTAATATGGTATATCATTTGTAGCATAATGTGTATTTTTACAAATTGGTCAATTTGATAGATCGGTAGAATTATTGTTCTATGTTTAATAAACGCAGTAATCTGATATAGTTATAGTTTTCATGTTATAACAGTCGTTTATACATCTTTTTATTGCATTTTTGTTGCCATTTGTTTTGGTATATAATTTATTGCATAATGTATTTTTAGAAGATGGCCAATTGGATAGATCGATAGAATTATTTTCAGAGCTTTAAAAAGGCGGTAATTTGAGGTTCCGATATGGTTGTGAATTACTTTGACAGTTTTCATGCTATGACAGTCATATATGCATCAGTTTAGAGCATTATGATTGCACTTTAATTTGGTATATCATTTGTGGCATAATGTGTTCGTCTAAAAAATGGTCAATTTGATGGATCGGTAGAATTATTGTTCTATGTTTAAAAACGCGGTAATTTGAGGTTCCGATATGGTTGCAAATAACTTTGACAGTTTTCATGCTAGGGCATTAGTTTACGCATCATTTTAAAGCATTACAGTTGCACTTTATTTTGGTGTATAATTTGTGGCATAATGAATTTTTACAAAAGTTGGATAGATCGGTATATTTATTGGTACAGGTTTAAAAATGCGGTAATTCAAGGCTCCGATATGGTTGCAAATAACTTTTATAGTTTTCATGTTATTACAGTCGTTTATATATCTTTCTATTGCATTATAGTTGCCATTTGTTTTGGTATATAATTTATTGCATAATATATTTTTAGAAAATTGCCAATTGGATAGATCGGTAGAATTATTTTCACAGCTTTAAAAAGGCGGTAATTTGAGGTTCCGATATGGTTGCAAATAACATTGACAGTTTTCATGCTATGACAGTCATTTATGCTTCATTTTAAAGCATTATGATTGCCATTTGTTTTGGTATATAATTTATTGCATAATGTATTTTAAGAAAATGGCCAATTGGATAGATCGGTAGAATTATTTTCACAGCTTTAAAAACGCGGTAGTTTGAGGTTCCGATATGGCTGCAAATAACATTGACAGTTTTCACGCTATGACAGTCATTTATGCAAAGCGAATAACATTTATAGTTTTCATGTTATAACAGTCGTTTATACATCTTTTTATTGCATTTTAGTTGCCATCTGTTTTGGTATATAATTTATTGCATAATGTATTTTTAGAAGATGGCCAATTGGATAGATCGATAGAATTATTTTCCCAGGTTTAAAAAGGCGGTAATTTGAGGTTCCGATATGATTGTGAATTACTTTGACAGTTTTCATGCTATGACAATCATTTATGCATCAGTTTAGAGCATTATGATTGTACTTTAATTTGGTATATCATTTGTGGCATAATGTGTTCGTCTAAAAAATGGTCAATTTAATGGATCGGTAGAATTATTGTTCTATGTTTAAAAACGCGGTAATTTGAGGTTCCGATATGGTTGCAAATAACTTTGACAGTTTCATGCTAGGGCATTAGTTTACGCATCATTTTAAAGCATTACAGTTGCACTTTGTTTTTGTGTATAATTTGTGGCATAATGAATTTTTACAAAAATTGGATAGATCGGTATATTTATTGGTACAGGTTTAAAAATGCGGTAATTTAAGTCCCCGATATGGTTGCAAATAACTTTTATAGTTTTCATGTTATAACAGTCGTTTATACATCTTTTTATTGCATTTTAGTTGCCATTTGTTTTGGTATATAATTTATTGCATAATGTATTTTTAGAAGGAGCCCAATTGGATAGATCTATAGAATTATTTCCCCAGGTTTAAAAAGGCGGTAATTTGAGGTTCCGATATGGTTGTGAATTACTTTGACAGTTTTCATGCTATGACAGTCATTTATGCATCAGTTTAGAGCATTATGATTGCACTTTAATTTGGTATATCATTTGTGGCATAATGTGTTCGTATAAAAAATGGTTAATTTGATGGATCGGTAGAATTATTGTTCTATGTTTAAAAACGCGGTAATTTGAGGTTCCGATATGGTTGCAAATAACTTTGACAGTTTTCATGCTAGGGCATTAGTTTACGCATCATTTTAAAGCATTACAGTTGCACTTTATTTTGGTGTACAATTTGTGGCATAATGAATTTTTACAAAAATTGGATAGATCGGTATATTTATTGGTACAGGTTCAAAAATGCTGTAATTTAAGGCTCCGATATGGTTGCAAATAACTTTTATAGTTTTCATGTTATAACAGTCGTTTATATATCTTTTTATTGCATTATAGTTGCCATTTGCTTTGGTATATAATTTATTCCATAATATATTTTTGGAAAATGGCCAATTGGATAGATCGATAGAATTATTTTCACAGCTTTAAAAACGCGGTAGTTTGAGGTTCCGATATGGCTGCAAATAACATTGACAGTTTTCACGCTATGACAGTCATTTATGCATCATTTTAAAGCATTATGATTGCACTGTGTATTTTTACAAATTGGTCAATTTGATAGATCGGTAGAATTATTGTTCTATGTTTAATAAACGCAGTAATCTGAGGTTCCGATATGGTTGCAAATAACTTTTATAGTTTTCATGTTATAACAGTCGTTTATACATCTTTTTATTGCATTTTAGTTGTCATTTGTTTTGGTATATAATTTATTACATAATGTATTTTAAGAAAATGGCCAATTGGATAGATCGGTAGAATTATTTTCCCAGGTTTAAAAAGGCGGTAATTTGAGGTTCCGATATGGTTGTGAATAACTTTGACAGTTTTCATGCTATGACAGTCATTTATGCATCAGTTTAGAGCATTATGATTGCACTTTAATTTGGTATATCATTTGTGGCATAATGTGTTCGTCTAAAAAATGGTCAATTTGATGGATCGGTAGAATTATTGTTCTATGTTTAAAAACGCGGTAATTTGAGGTTCCGATATGGTTGCAAATAACTTTGACAGTTTTTATGATAGGGCAATAGTTTATGCATCATTTTAAAGCATTACAGTTGCACTTTATTTTGGTGTATAATTTGTGGCATAATGAATTTTTACAAAAGTTGGATAGATCGGTATATTCATTGGTACAGGTTTAAAAATGCGGTAATTCAAAGCTCCGATATGGTTGCAAATAACTTTTATAGTTTTCATGTTATAACATTCGTTTATATATCTTTGTATTGCATTATAGTTGCCATTTGTTTTGGTATATAATTTAGTGCATAATATATTTTTAGAAAATTGCCAATTGGATAGATCGGTAGAATTATTTTCACAGCTTTAAAAGGCGGTAATTTGAGGTTCCGATATGGTTGCAAATAACATTGACAGTTTTCATGCTATGACAGTCATTTATGCTTCATTTTAAAGCATTATGATTGCACTTTAATATGGTATATAATTTGTAGCATAATGTGTGTTTTTACTTATTGGTGAATTTGATAGATCGGTAGAATTATTGTTCTATGTTTAATAAACGCGGTAATCTGAGGTTCCGATATGGCTGCAATTAACTTTGGCAGTTTTCGTGCTAGGACAGTCGTTTATGCACCATTTTAAAGCATTAAAATTGCCATTTGTTTTGGTATATAATTTATTGCATAATGTGTTTTTAGAAAACGGCCAATTGGATAAATCGGTAGAATTATTTTCCCAGGTTTAAAAACGCGGTAATTTGAGGTTCCGATATGGTTGTGAATAACTTTGACAGTTTTCATGCTATGACAGTAATTTATGCATCATTTTAAAGCATTACAGTTGCACTTTGTTTTTGTGTATAATTTGTGGCATAATGAATTTTTACAAAAATTGGATAGATCGGTATATTTATTGGTACAGGTTTAAAAATGCGGTAATTTAAGGCCCCGATATGGTTGCAAATAACTTTTATAGTTTTCATGTTATAACAGTCGTTTATATATCTTTTTATTGCATTTTAGTTGCCATTTGTTTTGGTATATAATTTATTGCATAATGTATTTTAAGAAAATGGCCAATTGGATAGATCGGTAGAATTATTTTCCCAGGTTTAAAAAGGCGGTAATTTGAGGTTTCGATATGGTTGTGAATTACTTTGACAGTTTTCACGCTATGACAGTCATTTATGCATCAGTTTAGAGCATTATGATTGCACTTTAATTTGGTATATCATTTGTGGCATAATGTGTTCGTCTAAAAAATGGTCAATTTGATAGATCGGTAGAATTATTGTTCTATGTTTAAAAACGCGGTAATTTGAGGTTCCGATATGGTTGCAAATAACTTTGACAATTTTCATGCTAAGGCATAATCATTTTAAAGCATTACAGTTGCACTTTATTTTGGTGTATAATTTGTGGCATAATGAATTTTTACAAAAATTGGATAGATCGGTATATTTATTGGTACAGGTACAAAAATGCGGTAATTCAAGGCTCCGATATGGTTGCAAATAACTTTTATAGTTTTCATGTTATAACAGTCGTTTATATATCTTTTTATTGCATTATAGTTGCCATTTGCTTTGGTATATAACTTATTCCATAATATATTTTTGGAAAATGGCCAATTGGATAGATCGGTAGAATTATTTTCACGGCTTTAAAAACGCGGTAGTTTGAGGTTCCGATATGGCTGCAAATAACATTGACAGTTTTCACGCTATGACAGTCATTTATGCATCATTTTAAAGCATTATGATTGCACTTTAATATGGTATATCATTTGTAGCATAATGTGTATTTTTACAAATTGGTCAATTTGATGGATCGGTAGAATTATTGTTCTATGTTTAATAAACGCAGTAATCTGAGGTTCCGATATGGTTGCAATTAACTTTGGCAGTTTTCGTGCTAGGACAGTCGTTTATGCACCATTTTAAAGCATTAAAATTGCCATTTGTTTTGGTATATAATTTATTACATAATGTATTTTTAATGTTTAATAAACGCAGTAATCTGATATAGTTATAGTTTTCATGTTATAACAGTCGTTTATACATCTTTTTATTGCATTTTTGTTGCCATTTGTTTTGGTATATAATTTATTGCATAATGTATTTTTAGAAGATGGCCAATTGGATAGATCGATAGAATTATTTTCAGAGCTTTAAAAAGGCGGTAATTTGAGGTTCCGATATGGTTGTGAATTACTTTGACAGTTTTCATGCTATGACAGTCATATATGCATCAGTTTAGAGCATTATGATTGCACTTTAATTTGGTATATCATTTGTGGCATAATGTGTTCGTCTAAAAAATGGTCAATTTGATGGATCGGTAGAATTATTGTTCTATGTTTAAAAACGCGGTAATTTGAGGTTCCGATATGGTTGCAAATAACTTTGACAGTTTTCATGCTAGGGCATTAGTTTACGCATCATTTTAAAGCATTACAGTTGCACTTTATTTTGGTGTATAATTTGTGGCATAATGAATTTTTACAAAAGTTGGATAGATCGGTATATTTATTGGTACAGGTTTAAAAATGCGGTAATTCAAGGCTCCGATATGGTTGCAAATAACTTTTATAGTTTTCATGTTATTACAGTCGTTTATATATCTTTCTATTGCATTATAGTTGCCATTTGTTTTGGTATATAATTTATTGCATAATATATTTTTAGAAAATTGCCAATTGGATAGATCGGTAGAATTATTTTCACAGCTTTAAAAAGGCGGTAATTTGAGGTTCCGATATGGTTGCAAATAACATTGACAGTTTTCATGCTATGACAGTCATTTATGCTTCATTTTAAAGCATTATGATTGCCATTTGTTTTGGTATATAATTTATTGCATAATGTATTTTAAGAAAATGGCCAATTGGATAGATCGGTAGAATTATTTTCACAGCTTTAAAAACGCGGTAGTTTGAGGTTCCGATATGGCTGCAAATAACATTGACAGTTTTCACGCTATGACAGTCATTTATGCAAAGCGAATAACATTTATAGTTTTCATGTTATAACAGTCGTTTATACATCTTTTTATTGCATTTTAGTTGCCATCTGTTTTGGTATATAATTTATTGCATAATGTATTTTTAGAAGATGGCCAATTGGATAGATCGATAGAATTATTTTCCCAGGTTTAAAAAGGCGGTAATTTGAGGTTCCGATATGATTGTGAATTACTTTGACAGTTTTCATGCTATGACAATCATTTATGCATCAGTTTAGAGCATTATGATTGTACTTTAATTTGGTATATCATTTGTGGCATAATGTGTTCGTCTAAAAAATGGTCAATTTAATGGATCGGTAGAATTATTGTTCTATGTTTAAAAACGCGGTAATTTGAGGTTCCGATATGGTTGCAAATAACTTTGACAGTTTCATGCTAGGGCATTAGTTTACGCATCATTTTAAAGCATTACAGTTGCACTTTGTTTTTGTGTATAATTTGTGGCATAATGAATTTTTACAAAAATTGGATAGATCGGTATATTTATTGGTACAGGTTTAAAAATGCGGTAATTTAAGTCCCCGATATGGTTGCAAATAACTTTTATAGTTTTCATGTTATAACAGTCGTTTATACATCTTTTTATTGCATTTTAGTTGCCATTTGTTTTGGTATATAATTTATTGCATAATGTATTTTTAGAAGGAGCCCAATTGGATAGATCTATAGAATTATTTCCCCAGGTTTAAAAAGGCGGTAATTTGAGGTTCCGATATGGTTGTGAATTACTTTGACAGTTTTCATGCTATGACAGTCATTTATGCATCAGTTTAGAGCATTATGATTGCACTTTAATTTGGTATATCATTTGTGGCATAATGTGTTCGTCTAAAAAATGGTCAATTTAATGGATCCGTAGAATTATTGTTCTATGTTTAAAAACGCGGTAATTTGAGGTTCCGATATGGTTGCAAATAACTTTGACAGTTTTCATGCTAGGGCATTAGTTTACGCATCATTTTAAAGCATTACAGTTGCACTTTATTTTGGTGTACAATTTGTGGCATAATGAATTTTTACAAAAATTGGATAGATCGGTATATTTATTGGTACAGGTTCAAAAATGCTGTAATTTAAGGCTCCGATATGGTTGCAAATAACTTTTATAGTTTTCATGTTATAACAGTCGTTTATATATCTTTTTATTGCATTATAGTTGCCATTTGCTTTGGTATATAATTTATTCCATAATATATTTTTGGAAAATGGCCAATTGGATAGATCGGTAGAATTATTTTCACAGCTTTAAAAACGCGGTAGTTTGAGGTTCCGATATGGCTGCAAATAACATTGACAGTTTTCACGCTATGACAGTCATTTATGCATCATTTTAAAGCATTATGATTGCACTGTGTATTTTTACAAATTGGTCAATTGATAGATCGGTAGAATTATTGTTCTATGTTTAATAAACGCAGTAATCTGAGGTTCCGATATGGTTGCAAATAACTTTTATAGTTTTCATGTTATAACAGTCGTTTATACATCTTTTTATTGCATTTTAGTTGTCATTTGTTTTGGTATATAATTTATTACATAATGTATTTTAAGAAAATGGCCAATTGGATAGATCGGTAGAATTATTTTCCCAGGTTTAAAAAGGCGGTAATTTGAGGTTCCGATATGGTTGTGAATAACTTTGACAGTTTTCATGCTATGACAGTCATTTATGCATCAGTTTAGAGCATTATGATTGCACTTTAATTTGGTATATCATTTGTGGCATAATGTGTTCGTCTAAAAAATGGTCAATTTGATGGATCGGTAGAATTATTGTTCTATGTTTAAAAACGCGGTAATTTGAGGTTCCGATATGGTTGCAAATAACTTTGACAGTTTTTATGATAGGGCAATAGTTTATGCATCATTTTAAAGCATTACAGTTGCACTTTATTTTGGTGTATAATTTGTGGCATAATGAATTTTTACAAAAGTTGGATAGATCGGTATATTCATTGGTACAGGTTTAAAAATGCGGTAATTCAAAGCTCCGATATGGTTGCAAATAACTTTTATAGTTTTCATGTTATAACATTCGTTTATATATCTTTGTATTGCATTATAGTTGCCATTTGTTTTGGTATATAATTTAGTGCATAATATATTTTTAGAAAATTGCCAATTGGATAGATCGGTAGAATTATTTTCACAGCTTTAAAAGGCGGTAATTTGAGGTTCCGATATGGTTGCAAATAACATTGACAGTTTTCATGCTATGACAGTCATTTATGCTTCATTTTAAAGCATTATGATTGCACTTTAATATGGTATATAATTTGTAGCATAATGTGTGTTTTTACTTATTGGTGAATTTGATAGATCGGTAGAATTATTGTTCTATGTTTAATAAACGCGGTAATCTGAGGTTCCGATATGGCTGCAATTAACTTTGGCAGTTTTCGTGCTAGGACAGTCGTTTATGCACCATTTTAAAGCATTAAAATTGCCATTTGTTTTGGTATATAATTTATTGCATAATGTGTTTTTAGAAAACGGCCAATTGGATAAATCGGTAGAATTATTTTCCCAGGTTTAAAAACGCGGTAATTTGAGGTTCCGATATGGTTGTGAATAACTTTGACAGTTTTCATGCTATGACAGTAATTTATGCATCATTTTAAAGCATTACAGTTGCACTTTGTTTTTGTGTATAATTTGTGGCATAATGAATTTTTACAAAAATTGGATAGATCGGTATATTTATTGGTACAGGTTTAAAAATGCGGTAATTTAAGGCCCCGATATGGTTGCAAATAACTTTTATAGTTTTCATGTTATAACAGTCGTTTATATATCTTTTTATTGCATTTTAGTTGCCATTTGTTTTGGTATATAATTTATTGCATAATGTATTTTAAGAAAATGGCCAATTGGATAGATCGGTAGAATTATTTTCCCAGGTTTAAAAAGGCGGTAATTTGAGGTTTCGATATGGTTGTGAATTACTTTGACAGTTTTCACGCTATGACAGTCATTTATGCATCAGTTTAGAGCATTATGATTGCACTTTAATTTGGTATATCATTTGTGGCATAATGTGTTCGTCTAAAAAATGGTCAATTTGATAGATCGGTAGAATTATTGTTCTATGTTTAAAAACGCGGTAATTTGAGGTTCCGATATGGTTGCAAATAACTTTGACAATTTTCATGCTAAGGCATAATCATTTTAAAGCATTACAGTTGCACTTTATTTTGGTGTATAATTTGTGGCATAATGAATTTTTACAAAAATTGGATAGATCGGTATATTTATTGGTACAGGTACAAAAATGCGGTAATTCAAGGCTCCGATATGGTTGCAAATAACTTTTATAGTTTTCATGTTATAACAGTCGTTTATATATCTTTTTATTGCATTATAGTTGCCATTTGCTTTGGTATATAACTTATTCCATAATATATTTTTGGAAAATGGCCAATTGGATAGATCGGTAGAATTATTTTCACGGCTTTAAAAACGCGGTAGTTTGAGGTTCCGATATGGCTGCAAATAACATTGACAGTTTTCACGCTATGACAGTCATTTATGCATCATTTTAAAGCATTATGATTGCACTTTAATATGGTATATCATTTGTAGCATAATGTGTATTTTTACAAATTGGTCAATTTGATGGATCGGTAGAATTATTGTTCTATGTTTAATAAACGCAGTAATCTGAGGTTCCGATATGGTTGCAATTAACTTTGGCAGTTTTCGTGCTAGGACAGTCGTTTATGCACCATTTTAAAGCATTAAAATTGCCATTTGTTTTGGTATATAATTTATTACATAATGTATTTTTAGAAAATGGCCAATTGGATAAATCGGTAGAATTATTTTCCCAGGTTTAAAAAGGCGGTAGTTTGAGGTTCCGATATGGTTGTGAATAACTTTGACAGTTTTCATGCTATGACAGTCATTTATGCACCATTTTAAAGCATTATGATTGCACTTTAATTTGGTATATCATTTGTGGCACAATGTGTTCGTCTAAAAAATGGTCAATTTGAAGGATCGGTAGAATTATTGTTCTATGTTTAAAAACGCGGTAATTTGAGGTTCCGATATGGTTGCAAATAACTTTGACAGTTTTCATGCTAGGGCAATAGTTTATGCATCATTTTAAAGCATTACAGTTGCACTTTATTTTGGTGTATAATTTGTGGCATAATGAATTTTTACAAAAGTTGGATAGATCGGTATATTTATTGGTACAGGTTTAAAAATGCGGTAATTCAAGGCTCCGAAATGGTTGCAAATAACTTTTATAGTTTTCTTGTTATAACAGTCGTTTATATATCTTTTTATTGCATTATAGTTGCCATTTGTTTTGGTATATAATTTATTGCATAATATATTTTTAGAAAATTGCCAATTGGATAGATCGGTAGAATTATTTTCACAGCTTTAAAAAGGCGGTAATTTGAGGTTCCGATATGGTTGCAAATAACATTGACAGTTTTCATGCTATGACAGTCATTTATGCTTCATTTTAAAGCATTATGATTGCACTTTAATATAGTATATAATTTGTAGCATAATGTGTGTTTTTACTAATTGGTGAATTTGATAGATCGGCAGCATTATTGTTCTATGTTTAATAAACGCGGTAATCTGAGGTTCCGATATGGCTGCAATTAACTTTGGCAGTTTTCGTGCTAGGACATTAGTTTACGCATCATTTTAAAGCATTACAGTTGCACTTTATTTTGGTGTATAATTTGTGGCATAATGAATTTTTAAAAAAATTGGATAGATCGGTATATTTATTGGTACAGGTTCAAAAATGCGGTAATTTAAGGCTCCGATATGGTCGCAAATAACTTTTATTGTTTTCATGTTATAACAGTCGTTTATATATCTTTTTATTGCATTATAGTTGCCATTTGCTTTGGTATATAATTTATTCCATAATATATTTTTGGAAAATTGCCAATTGGATAGATCGGTAGAATTATTTTCACAGCTTTAAAAACGCGGTAGTTTGAGGTTCCGATATGGCTGCAAATAACATTGACAGTTTTCACGCTATGACAGTCATTTATACATTATTTTAAAGCATTATGATTGCACTTTAATATGGTATATCATTTGTAGCATAATGTGTATTTTTACAAATTGGTCAATTTGATAGATCGGTAGAATTATTGTTCTATGTTTGATAAACGCAGTAATCTGAGGTTCTGATATGGTTGCAATTAACTTTGGCAGTTTTCGTGCTAGGACAGTCGTTTATGCATCATTTTAAAGCATTAAAATTGCCATTTGTTTTGGTATATAATTTATTGCATAATGTATTTTTAGAAAATGGCCAATTGGATAGATCGGTAGAATTATTTTCCCAGGTTTAAAAACGCGGTAATTTGAGGTTCCGATATGGTTGTGAATAACTTTGACAGTTTTCATGCTATGACAGTCATTTATGCATCAGTTTAGAGCATTATGATTGCACTTTAATTTGGTATATCATTTGTGGCATAATGTGTTCATCTAAAAAATGGTCAATTTGATGGATCGGTAGAATTATTGTTCTATGTTTAAAAACGCGGTAATTTGAGGTTCCGATATGGTTGCAAATAACTTTGACAGTTTTCATGCTAGGGCAATAGTTTATGCATCATTTTAAAGCATTACAGTTGCACTTTATTTTGGTGTATAATTTGTGGCATAATGAATTTTTACAAAAGTTGGCTAGATCGGTATGTTTATTGGTACAGGTTTAAAAATGCGATAATTCAAGGATCCGATATGGTTGCAAATAACTTTTATAGTTTTCATGTCATAACAGTCGTTTATATATCTTTTTATTGCATTATAGTTGCCATTTGTTTTGGTATATGATTTATTGCATAATATATTTTTAGAAAATTGCCAATTGGATAGATCGGTAGAATTATTTTCACAGCTTTAAAAAGGCGGTAATTTGAGGTTCCGATATGGTTGCAAATAACATTGACAGTTTTCATGCTAAGACAGTCATTTATGCTTCATTTTAAAGCATTATGATTGCACTTTAATATAGTATATAATTTGTAGCATAATGTGTGTTTTTACTAATTGGTGAATTTGATAGATCGGTAGAATTATTGTTCTATGTTTAATAAACGCGGTAATCTGAGGTTCCGATATGGCTGCAATTAACTTTGGCAGTTTTCGTGCTAGGACAGTCGTTTATGCACCATTTTAAAGCATTAAAATTGCCATTTGTTCTGGTATATAATTTATTGCATAATGTATTTTTAGAAAACGGCCAATTGGATAAATCGGTAGAATTATTTTCCCAGGTTTAAAAACGCGGTAATTTGAGGTTCCGATATGGTTGTGAATAACTTTGACAGTTTTCATGCTATGACAGTCATTTATGCATCATTTTAAAGCATTACAGTTGCACTTTGTTTTTGTGTATAATTTGTGGCATAATGAATTTTTACAAAAATTGGATAGATCGGTATATTTATTGGTACAGGTTTAAAAATGCGGTAATTTAAGGCCCCGATATGGTTGCAAATAACTTTTATAGTTTTCATGTTATAACAGTCGTTTATACATCTTTTTATTGCATTTTAGTTGCCATTTGTTTTGGTATATAATTTATTGCATAATGTATTTTTAGAAGATGGCCAATTGGATAGATCGATAGAATTATTTTCCCAGGTTTAAAAAGGCGGTAATTTGAGGTTCCGATATGGTTGTGAATTACTTTGACAGTTTTCATGCTATGACAGTCATTTATGCATCAGTTTAGAGCATTATGATTGCACTTTAATTTGGTATATCATTTGTGGCATAATGTGTTCGTCTAAAAAATGGTCAATTTGATGGATCGGTAGAATTATTGTTCTATGTTTAAAAACGCGGTAATTTGAGGTTCCGATATGGTTGCAAATAACATTGACAGTTTTCATGCTATAACAGTCATTTACGTATCATTTTAAAGCATTATGATTGCACTTTAATATGGTATATCATTTGTAGCATAATGTGTATTTTTACAAATTGGTCAATTTGATAGATCGGTAGAATTATTGTTCTATGTTTAATAAACGCTGTAATCTGAGGTTCTGATATGGTTGCAATTAACTTTGGCAGTTTTCGTGCTAGGACAGTCGTTTATGCATCATTTTAAAGCATTAAAATTGCCATTTGTTTTGGTATATAATTTATTGCGTAACGTATTTTTAGAAAATGGCCAATTGGATAGATCGGTAGAATTATTTTCCCAGGTTTAAAAAGGCGGTAATTTGAGGTTCCGATATGGTTGTGAATAACTTTGACAGTTTTCATGCTATGACAGTCATTTATGCATCATTTTAAAGCATTATGATTGCACTTTAATTTGGTATATCATTTGTGGCACAATGTGTTCGTCTAAAAAATGGTCAATTTGGAGGATCGGTAGAATTATTGTTCTATGTTTAAAAACGCGGTAATTTGAGGTTCCGATATGGTTGTGAATAACTTTGACAGTTTTCATGCTATAACAGTCATTTACGTATCATTTTAAAGCATTATGATTGCACTTTAATATGGTATATAATTTGTAGCATAATGTGTGTTTTTACAAATTGGTCAATTTGATGGATCGGTAGAATTATTGTTCTATGTTTAATAAAAGCAGTAATCTGAGGTTCCGATATGGTTGCAATTAACTTTGGGAGTTTTCGTGCTAGGACAGTCGTTTATGCACCATTTTAAAGCATTAAAATTGCCATTTGTTTTGGTATATAATTTATTGCATAATGTATTTTAAGAAAATGGCCAATTGGATAGATCGGTAGAATTATTTTCCCAGGTTTAAAAAGGCGGTAATTTGAGGTTCCGATATGGTTGTGAATAACTTTGACAGTTTTCATGCTATGACAGTCATTTATGCATCAGTTTAGAGCATTATGATTGCACTTTAATTTGGTATATCATTTGTGGCATAATGTGTTCGTCTAAAAAATGGTCAATTTGATGGATCGGTAGAATTATTGTTCTATGTTTAAAAACGCGGTAATTTGAGGTTCCGATATGGTTGCAAATAACTTTGACAGTTTTCATGCTAGGGCAATAGTTTATGCATCATTTTAAAGCATTACAGTTGCACTTTATTTTGGTGTATAATTTGTGGCATAATGAATTTTTACAAAAGTTGGATAGATCGGTATATTTATTGGTACAGGTTTAAAAATGCGGTAATTCAAGGCTCCGATATGGTTGCAAATAACTTTTATAGTTTTAATATTATAACAGTCGTTTATATATCTTTTTATTGCATTATAGTTGCCATTTGTTTTGGTATATAATTTACTGCATAATATATTTTCAGAAAATTGCCAATTGGAAAGACCGATATGGTTGCAAATAACATTGACAGTTTTCATGCTATGACAGTCATTTATGCTTCATTTTAAAGCATTATGATTGCACTTTAATATGGTATATAATTTGTAGCATAATGTGTGTTTTTACTAATTGGTGAATTTGATAGATCGGTAGAATTATTGTTCTATGTTTAATAAACGTGGTAGTCTGAGGTTCCGATATGGCTGCAATTAATTTTGGCAGTTTTCGTGCTAGGACAGTCGTTTATGCACCATTTTAAAGCATTAAAATTGCCATTTGTTTTGGTATATAATTTATTGCATAATGTATTTTTAGAAAACATTATGCAATAAATTATATACCAATTTGTTTTGGTATATAATTTATTGCATAATGTATTTTTAGAAGATGGCCAATTGAATAGATCGATAGAATTATTTTCCCAGGTTTGAAAAGGCGGTAATTTGAGGTTCCGATATGGTTGTGAATAACTTTGACAGTTTTCATGCTAGGGCAATAGTTTATGCATCATTTTAAATCATTACAGTTGCACTTTATTTTGGTGTATAATTTGTGGCATAATGAATTTTTACAAAAATTGGATAGATCGGTATATTTATTGGTACAGGTTCAAAAATGCGGTAATTTAAGGCTCCGTTATGGTTGCAAATAACTTTTATAGTTTTCATGTTATAACAGTCGTTTATATATCTTTTTATTGCATTATAGTTGCCATTTGCTTTGGTATATAATTTATTCCATAATATATTTTTGTAAAATGGCCAATTGGATAGATCGGTAGAATTATTTTCACAGCTTTAAAAACGCGGTAGTTTGAGGTTCCGATATGGCTGCAAATAACATTGACAGTTTTCACGCTACGACAGTCATTTATGCATCATTTTAATGCATTATGATTGCACTTTAATATGGTATATCATTTGTAGCATAATGTGTATTTTTACAAATTGGTCAATTTGATAGATCGGTAGAATTATTGTTCTATGTTTAATAAACGCAGTAATCTGAGGTTCCGATATGGTTGCAATTAACTTTAAGTCGTCGTTTATGCACCATTTTAAAGCATTAAAATTGCCATTTGTTTTGGTATATAATTTATTGCATAATGTATTTTTAGAAAATGGCCAATTGGATAGATCGGTAGAATTATTTTCCCAGGTTTAAAAAGGCGGTAATTTGAGGTTTTGATATGGTTGTGAATAACTTTGACAGTTTTCATGCTATGACAGTCATTTATGCATCATTTTAAAGCATTATGATTGCACTTTAATTTGGTATGTCATTTGTGGCACAATGTGTTCGTCTAAAAAATGGTCAATTTGAAGGATCGGTAGAGTTATTGTTCTATGTTTAAAAACGCGGTAATTTGAAGCTCCGATATGGTTGCTAATAACTTTGACAGTTTCCATGCTAGGGCAATAGTTTATGAATCATTTTAAAGCATTACAGTTGCACTTTATTTTGGTGTATAATTTGTGGCATAATGAATTTTTACAAAAGTTGGATAGATCGGTATATTTATTGGTACAGGTTTAAAAATGCGGTAATTCAAGGCTCCGATATGGTTGCAAATAACTTTTATAGTTTTCATGTTATAACAGTCGTTTATATATCTTTTTATTGCATTATAGTTGCCATTTGTTTTGGTATATAATTTATTGCATAATATATTTTTAGAAAATTGCCAATTGGATAGATCGGTAGAATTATTTTCACAGCTTTAAAAAGGCGGTAATTTGAGGTTCCGATATGGTTGCAAATAACATTGACAGTTTTCATGCTATGACAGTCATTTATGCATCATTTTAAAGCATTATGATTGCACTTTAACATGGTATATAATTTGTAGCATAATGTGTGTTTTTACAAATTGGTCAATTTGCATAATGTATTTTAAGAAAATTGCCAATTGGATAGATCGATAGAATTATTTTCCCAGGTTTAAAAAGGCGGTAATTTGAGGTTCCGATATGGTTGTGAATTACTTTGACAGTTTTCATGCTATGACAGTCATTTATGCATCAGTTTAGAGCATTATGATTGCACTTTAATTTGGTATATCATTTGTGGCATAATGTGTTCATCTAAAAAATGGTCAATTTGATGGATCGGTAGAATTATTGTTCTATGTTTAAAAACACGGAAATTTGAGGTGCCGATATGGTTGCAAATAACTTTGACAGTTTTCATGCTAGGGCATTAGTTTACGCATCATTTTAAAGCATTACAGTTGCACTTTATTTTGGTGTATAATTTGTGGCATAATGAATTTTTACAAAAATTGGATAGATCGGTATATTTATTGGTACAGGTTCAAAAATGCGGTAATTTAAGGCTCCGATATGGTTGCAAATAACTTTTATAGTTTTCATGTTATAACAGTCGTTTATATATCTTTTTATTGCATTATAGTTGCCATTTGCTTTGGTATATAATTTATTCCATAATATATTTTTGGAAAATGGCCAATTGGATAGATCGGTAGAATTATTTTCACAGCTTTAAAAACGCGGTAGTTTGAGGTTCCGATATAGCTGCAAATAACATTGACAGTTTTCATGATATGACAGTCATTTATGCATCATTTTAAAGCATTATGATTGCACTTTAATATGGTATATAATTTGTAGCATAATGTGTCTTTTTACAAATTGGTCAATTTGATAGATCGGTAGAATTATTGTTCTATGTTTAATAAAAGCAGTAATCTGAGGTTCCGATATGGTTGCAATTAACTTTGGCAGTTTTCGTGCTAGGACAGTCGTTTATGCACCATTTTAAAGCATTAAAATTGCCATTTGTTTTGGTATATAATTTATTGCATAATGTATTTTAAGAAAATGGCCAATTGGATAGATCGGTAGAATTATTTTCCCAGATTTAAAAAGGCGGTAATTTGAGGTTCCGATATGGTTGTGAATAACTTTGACAGTTTTCATGCTATCGTTTATGCACCATTTTAAAGCATTAAAATTGCCATTTGTTTTGGTATATAATTTATTGCATAATGTATTTTTAGAAGATGGCCAATTGGATAGATCGATAGAATTATTTTCCCAGGTTTAAAAAGGCGGTAATTTGAGGTTCCGATATGGTTGTGAATAACTTTGACAGTTTTCATGCTATGACAGTCATTTATGCATCAGTTTAGAGCATTATGATTGCACTTTAATTTGGTATTCATTTGTGGCATAATGTGTTCGTCTAGAAAATGGTCAATTTGATGGATCGGTAGAATTATTGTTCTATGTTTAAAAACGCGGTAATTTGAGGTTCCGATATGGTTGCAAATAACTTTGACAGTTTTCATGCTAGGGCATTAGTTTACGCATCATTTTAAAGCATTACAGTTGCACTTTATTTTGGTGTATAATTTGTGGCATAATGAATTTTTACAAAAATTGGATAGATCGGTATATTTATTGGTACAGGTTCAAAAATGCGGTAATTTAAGGCTCCGATATGGTTGCAAATAACTTTTATAGTTTTCATGTTATAACAGTCGTTTATATATCTTTTTATTGCATTATAGTTGCCATTTGCTTTGGTATATAATTTATTCCATAATATATTTTTGGAAAATGGCCAATTGGATAGATCGATAGAATTATTTTCACAGCTTTAAAAACGCGGTAGTTTGAGGTTCCGATATGGCTGCAAATAACATTGACAGTTTTCACGCTATGACAGTCATTTATGCATCATTTTAAAGCATTATGATTGCACTTTAATATGGTATATCATTTGTAGCATAATGTGTATTTTTACAAATTGGTCAATTTGATAGATCGGTAGAATTATTGTTCTATGTTTAATAAACGCAGTAATCTGAGGTTCCGATATGGTTGCAATTAACTTTGGCAGTTTTCGTGCTAGGACAGTCGTTTATGCACCATTTAAAAGCATTAAATTTGCCATTTGTTTTGGTATATAATTTATTGCATAATGTATTTTTAGAAAATGGCCAATTGGATAGATCGGTAGAATTATTTTCCCAGGTTTAAAAAGGCGGTAATTTGAGGTTCCGATATGGTTGTGAATAACTTTGACAGTTTTCATGCTATGACAGTCATTTATGCATCATTTTAAAGCATTATGACTGCACTTTAATTTGGTATATCATTTGTGGCACAATGTGTTCGTCTAAAAAGTGGTCAATTTGAAGGATCGGTAGAATTATTGTTCTATGTTTAAAAACGCGGTAATTTGAGGTTCCGATATGGTTGCAAATAACTTTGACAGTTTTCATCCTAGGGCAATAGTTTATGCATCATTTTAAAGCATTACAGTTGCACTTTATTTTGGTGTATAATTTGTGGCATAATGAAATTTTTACAAAAGTTGGATAGATCGGTATATTTATTGGTACAGGTTTAAAAATGCGGTAATTCAAGGCTCCGATATGGTTGCAAATAACTTTTATAGATTTCATGTTATAACAGTCGTTTATATATCTTTTTATTGCATTATAGTTGCCATTTGTTTTGGTATATAATATATTGCATAATATATTTTTAGAAAATTGCCAATTGGATAGATCGGTAGAATTATTTTCACAGCTTTAAAAAGGCGGTAATTTGAGGTTCCGATATGGTTGCAAATAACATTGACAGTTTTCATGCTATGACAGTCATTTATGCTTCATTTTAAAGCATTATGATTGCACTTAATATGGTATATAATTTGTAGCATAATGTGTGTTTTTACTAATTGGTGAATTTGATAGATCGGTAGAAATTATTGTTCTATGTTTAATAAACGCGGTAATCTGCGGTTCCAATATGGCTGCAATTAACTTTGGCAGTTTTCGTGCTAGGACAGTCGTTTATGCACCATTTTAAAGCATTAAAATTGCCATTTGTTTGGTATATAATTTATTGCATAATGTATTTTTAGAAGATGGCCAATTGGATAGATCGATAGAATTATTTTCAGAGCTTTAAAAAGGCGGTTATTTGAGGTTCCGATATGGTGTGAATTACTTTGACAGTTTTCATGCTATGACAGTCATTTATGCATCAGTTTAGAGCATTATGATTGCACTTTAATTTGGTATATCATTTGTGGCATAATGTGTTCGTCTAAAAAATGGTCAATTTGATGAATCGGTAGAATTATTGTTCTATGTTTAAAAACGCGGTAATTTGAGGTTCCGATATGGTTGCAAATAACTTTGACAGTTTTCATGCTAGGGCATTAGTTTACGCATCATTTTAAAGCATTACAGTTGCACTTTATTTTGGTGTATAATTTGTGGCATAATGAATTTTTACAAAAATTGGATAGATCGGTATATTTATTGGTACAGGTTCAAAAATGCGGTAATTTAAGGCTCCGATATGGTTGCAAATAACTTTTATAGTTTTCATGTTATAACAGTCGTTTATATATCTTTTTATTGCATTATAGTTGCCATTTGCTTTGGTATATAATTTATTCCATAACATATTTTTGGAAAATGGCCAATTGGATAGATCGGTAGAATTATTTTCACAGCTTTAAAAACGCGGTAGTTTGAGGTTTCGATATAGCTGCAAATAACATTGACATTTTTCATGCTATGACAGTCATTTATGCATCAGTTTAAGCATTATGATTGCACTTTAATATGGTATATAATTTGTAGCATAATGTGTGTTTTTACAAATTGTCAATTTGATAGATCGGCAGAATTATTGTTCTATGTTTAATAAAAGCAGTAATCTGAGGTTCCGATATGGTTGCAATTAACTTTGGCAGTTTTCGTGCTAGGACAGTCGTTTTATGCACCATTTTAAAGCATTAAAATTGCCATTTGTTTTGGTATATAATTTATTGTATAATGTATTTTAAGAAAATGGCCAATTGGATAGATCGGTAGTATTATTTTCCCAGGTCTAAAAAGGCGGTAATTTGAGGTTCCGATATGGTTGCAAATAACATTGACAGTTTTCATGCTATGACAGTCATTTATGCTTCATTTTAAAGCATTATGATTGCACTTTAATATGGTATATAATTTGTACCATAATGTGTGTTTTTACTAATTTGTGAATTTGATAGATCGGCAGAATTATTGTTCTATGTTTAATAAAAGCAGTAATCTGAGGTTCCGATATGGTTGCAATTAACTTTGGCAGTTTTCGTGCTAGGACAGTCGTTTATGCACCATTTTAAAGCATTAAAATTGCCATTTATTTTGGTATATAATTTATTGTATAATGTATTTTAAGAAAATGGCCAATTGGATAGATCGGTAGAATTATTTTCCCAGGTTTAAAAGGCGGTAATTTGAGGTTCCGATATGGTTGTGAATAACTTTGACAGTTTTCATGCCATGACAGTCATTTATGCATCATTTTAAAGCATTACAGTTGCACTTTGTTTTTGTGTATAATTTGTGGCATAATGAATTTTTACAAAAATTGGATAGATCGGTATATTTAATTGGTACAGGTTTAAAAATGCGGTAATTTAGGCCCCGATATGGTTGCAAATAACTTTTATAGTTTTCATGTTATAACAGTCGTTTATACATCTTTTTATTGCATTTTAGTTGCCATTTGTTTTGGTATATAATTTATTGCATAATGTATTTTTAGAAGATGGCCAATTGGATAGATCGATAGAATTATTTTCCCAGGTTTAAAAAGGCGGTAATTTGAGGTTCCGATATGGTTGTGAATTACTTTGACAGTTTCATGCTATGACAGTCATTTATGCATCAGTTTAGAGCATTATGATTGCACTTTAATTTGGTATATCATTTGTGGCATAATGTGTTCGTCTAAAAAATGGTCAATTTGATGGATCGGTAGAATTATTGTTCTATGTTTAAAAACGCGGTAATTTGAGGATCCGATATGGTTGCAAATAACTTTGACAGTTTTCATGCTAGGGCATTAGTTTACGCATCATTTTAAAGCATTACAGTTGCACTTTATTTTGGTGTATAATTTGTGGCATAATGAATTTTTACAAAAATTGGATAGATCGGTATATTTATTGGTACAGGTTCAAAAATGCGGTAATTTAAGGCTCCGATATGGTTGCAAATAACTTTTATAGTTTTCATGTTATAACAGTCGTTTATATATCTTTTTATTGCATTATAGTGTCCATTTGCTTTGGTATATAATTTATTCCATAATATATTTTTGGAAAATGGCCAATTGGATAGATCGGTAGAATTATTTTCACAGCTTTAAAAACACGGGTAGTTTGAGGTTCCGATATGGCTGCAAATAACACTGACAGTTTTCACGCTATGACAGTCATTTATGCATCATTTTAAAGCATTATGATTGCACTTTACAAATTGGTCAATTTGATAGATCGGTAGAATTATTGTCCTATGTTTAATAAAAGCAGTAATCTGAGGTTCCGATATGGTTGCAATTAACTTTTATAGTTTTCATGTTATAACAGTCGTTTATATATCTTTTTATTGCATTATAGTTGCCATTTGCTTTGGTATATAATTTATTCTATAATATATTTTTGGAAAATGGCCAATGGGATAGATTGGTAGAATTATTTTCACAGCTTTAAAAACGAGGTAGTTTGAGGTTCCGATATGGCTGCAAATAACATTGACAGTTTTCACGCTATGACAGTCATTTACGCATCATTTTAAAGCATTATGATTGCACTTTAATATGGTATATCATTTGTAGCATAATGTGTATTTTTACAATTGGTCGATTTGATGGATCGGTAGAATTATTGTTCTATGTTTAAAAACGCGGTAATTTGAGGTTCCGATATGGTTGCAAATAACTTTGACAGTTTCATGCTAGGGCAATAATTTATGCATCATTTTAAAGCATTACAGTTGCACTTTATTTTGGTGTATAATTTGTGGCATAATGAATTTTTACAAAAGTTGGATAGATCGGTATATTTATTGGTACAGGTTTAAAAATGCGGTAATTCAAGGCTCCGATATGGTTGCAAATAACTTTTATAGTTTTCATGTTATAACAGTCGTTTATATCTTTTTATTGCATTATAGTTGCCATTTGTTTTGGTATATAATTTATTGCATAATATATTTTAGAAAATTGCCAATTGGATAGATCGGTAGAATTATTTTCGCAGCTTTAAAAAGGCGGTAATTTGCAAATAACATTGACAGTTTTCATGCTATGACAGTCATTTATGCTTCATTTTAAAGCATTATGATTGCACTTTAATATGGTATATTATTTGTAGCATAATGTGTTTTTACTAATTGGTGAATTTGATAGATCGGTAGAATTATTGTTCTATGTTTAATAAACGCGGTTTTCGTGCTAGGACAGTCGTTTATGCACCATTTTAAAGCATTAAAATTGCCATTTGTTTTGGTATATAATTTATTGCATAATGTATTTTTAGAAAACGGCCAATTGGATAATCGGTAGAATTATTTTCCCAGGTTTAAAAACGCGGTAATTTGAGGTTCCGATATGGTTGTGAATAACTTCGACAGTTTTCATGCTATGACAGTCATTTATGCGTCATTTTAAAGCATTACAGTTGCACTTTGTTTTTGTGTATAATTTGTGGCATAATGAATTTTTACAAAAATTGGATAGATCGGTATATTTATTGGTACAGGTTTAAAAATGCGGTAATTAAGGCCCCGATATGGTTGCAAATAACTTTTATAGTTTCATGTTATAACAGTCGTTTATACATCTTTTTATTGCATTTTAGTTGCCATTTGATTTGGTATATAATTTATTGCATAATGTACTTTTAGAAGATGGCCAATTGGATAGATCGATAGAATTATTTTCCCAGGTTTAAAAGGCGGCGGTAATTTGAGGTTCCGATATGGTTGTGAATTACTTTGACAGTTTTCATGCTATGACAGTCATTTATGCATCAGTTTAGAGCATTATGATTGCACTTTAATTTGGTATATCATTTGTGGCATAATGT